>NC_091128.1:156321243-156438743 GCF_040183065.1 Periplaneta americana | reverse complement strand
AGTATATTCTGCTTCTTCTTCTTCTTTCGTTGCCTACGTTTCTTTCATGGGATTACTTATGCACCCAAAGAAGAGTCCATAACTAATATAACAGTTCACGTGCTGAAGTATTTTTCCCTGGGATGGCTTTTGCTGCGTACATAAGAAGCAGTACTGTCAATCTACTACAGTTTAAAATTGTATGGATAAATGTTTCAAGATGATACGAAGGGGATATTTGTAAAGGCTACCATCGTCCTGGCTGGACAATATCTGTTTTCACAAAAAGTCTTTGGACTATGGTTGTTTTATGAAAACCACTGAAAATTTCCACTCCTATAACATAGGTCTATGGTGTTTTTTTCCCTTAACAACTAATTCAGTATATTGCCGATACAATACGCTCATCATATGCTTAATGGCCTATTTCAAATTTTCATTTTTTGGACTACGGTTATTTTTTAAAAAACCTTTCAATTGTTTGTATGCATCTGAAGTCTGATTAGTGTAATATGTAAGCTACTCGGCTATCTTTGTAATGGAGGGGGAAAGAAACTGACCATCCTACCCCATTATCTTCTGGCCTAGTTGCCTCATAAGTGGTGTCTTGTTGGTATCACTTGTGAGGTTCAGACCTGTCTTCGGGCAGTTGACTAAACAACAAACAATAATAATAATAATAATAATAATAATAATAATAATAATAATAATAATAATAATACTGGTATACATATGTCATTCATTAGAATTCGCGTCAGAAATTAAGCGAATGTAAAATATCCAAGCGATTCATAACCGGATGTTTGCAGCGCTACGATTTTAAGAACGTGTAGGCCTTTAGTGGACGGAGCAGGAAACTACGAATTAATACAAGATATACGAGGGCGAGCACAATAATTCAATAAGGTGCGTTGTAGTCAGACATAAATATGGTAATAACATATATCAAAGTATAATTATTATTTATTCCGCCTTATGGCTTAAGCATTGATTACATATAAAAGAAAACACTGCTCTCGTATAAAATCATGCGAAAAATCTAAAACATCACCGTACACAGGCTTTCTGAAATGTTGAAATGAAGGGATGTATTTGTTGCACATGTTATTAGTTTAATTGAATAAACTGCATCCCTTCATTTCAACAACCTATGAACGGTGATGATTTAGATTTTTCGCATGATTTTATATGAGAGCACAGAACACTTAACAAGAATTTTACTCGCTCCATCGAAATTAGCCAGTTCATATTTGCTTTTACGACTCTACATTTAGTAATATCAGGTTTTTTTTATATTTCTAGTAATTTATTGATTTTAATATGATCAGCACATTGATTACAACTCTCTGTATGCTTCTCTATTCACTTTCAACAAGTTACTGGCAACAGTACAATATATTTAGGACAGCAATGTATTGAGATCTACTTTGTATGCCAACATCACGTATTCAGTATTTTTTTAGTAGGTTATTTTACGACGCTTTATCAACAGCTTTGGTTATTTATCGTCTGAGTGATATGAAGGTGATAATGCCGGTGAAATGAGTCCGGGGTCCAACACCGTAAGTTACCCAGCATTTGCTCCTATTGGGTTGAGGGAAAACCCCGGAAAAAACCTCAACCAGGTAACTTGTCCCGACCGGGAATCGAACCCGGGCCACCTGGTTTCGCGGCTAGACGTGCTAACCGTTACTCCACAGGCGTGGACCGTATTCAGTATTACTTCATAGCTATGCAAACTTACGTCGTTTTAATTTGTTTTCAATATTTGACATGATCTTTTTAATGCTATTTTGGATGATTAATATTGTCACTATGTCATATTTTTACTCTAGTTATGTCATTTTCAAATGTAAAGCAAAGTTTTTGTAATTGATTTTAGATGATATCTGTTATAACTCGTACCTGAAGATGCCCTACAAAGGGCGAAAACGTTAGTATTAAGACTAAATAAGATGTAACACATCAGTGTTTTCTTTCATATGTAATCAATGCTTAAGCCATAAGACGGAATAAATAATTAATTATATTTTGATATATGTTATTAACAAGAGGCTTAGCTGACTATTTCTCAACATGAATTGCAAATTATAAATATGGCAGTTCATTGTAATGAAATATAATATTATAAGGCTGTGAGATCGGTAGCTGACGTTACTGCATCGAGCGGCTGTGACTGCAACAGTGGCGGCCGTCTCCACCAGGAAACGTCAATCACGCGTTTCTCGGCCACATTACTTGATTGTCGCGTCAACATCTCTGTGGGACGCGGGCCATGGGCGGGTCGAGGTCGGCACGTATAAAACTCACTCTGACCTGAACTCCCGCTCCATATTTTCTATTTTTTTTTTTTTTACTCAGAACACGTTTTTCCCAGCACCGAGTATCGGCACCCGTTCCGGGATCCATGGTGGAACAAACAAAAATTAAATGCCTACTGTAACAACACCATGAGCCACAGCCTAATGCTAATTTTATTAGTAGTTACGCCATGAACGCCCAATGTCGCCACCTTCCCTCGCTATGGGCATGAGAGCGCTGAAGTTGCGTGTAAAATTAGACTTGCCGCGCGGTTTCTCTCAGTAATATCTCGGCATCGAGAGCAGCTACAGATCTGTGCGACCTCTCGTTTGATTTGTAATCGCGAGCTCTCGAATATTAAAGTGGTAATAGACACGTACGATACACTTTGAGTGAACCACAGTGAAAAATTTGTTACGAGCTGGGACTAATTTCGAAATGTCACTCCATATGACGAGAAAATATATTGCGTGCCTTCATTAATTAATTCTGTTATCGTAGACTCCTGATGATAATTGGTTTATATTGGAACGAGAGAAGGCTGTTCAGTAACTATATGAAACGAGTCAAAGTCAGGATAATAGAAAACATGTCAGAGGGAAGTGAAATAGGAATAGGAGTACGACAAGGATGCCCTTTATCACCTACCTTGTTCAACATCTACTTGGAGAATTTAGTGAAGAACTGTTTTCAGAACATGGGAGGAGTGATAGTAGGAGGAACAAGAATAAAGTGTATAAGATTTGCTGATGATACGGCATTGTTATCAGAAGAGATGATACTAAGGGATATGCTACTGGAGCTAAATGACAGCTGTGAGCAGTAGGCTATGGGATGAAGATAAATGCAAATAAGACGAAGACCATGGTTACAGGAAGAAAAGTAAAGAAGGTAAACTTGCGAATTCTAAGTGAGGCAGTAAAGCAAGTGGTCAGCTTCAAATACTTGGGGTGTACTATAAGCAATAACATGAGCTGCTGCCAGGAAGTCAAGAGGAGGTTACTTACTTACAAATGGCTTTTAAGGAACCCGCAGGTTAATTGCCGCTCTCACATAAGCCCGTCATCGGTCCCTACCCTGTGCAAGATTAATCCAGTCTCTATCATCATATCCCTCAAATCCATTTTAATATTATCCTCCTATCTACGTCTCGGCCTCCCCAAAGGTCTTCTCCCTCCGGTCTCCCAACTAACACTCTATATGCATTTCTGGATTCGCCCATACGTGCTACATGCCCTGCCCATCTCAATATTCATAATTATGTGAGGTGAAGAATACAATGCGTGCAGTTCTGTGTTGTGTAACTTCCTCCATTCTCCTGTAACTTCATTCCTCTTAGCCCCCAATATTTTCCTAAGAAACTTATTCTCAAAAACTCTTAATCTCTGTTCCTCTCTCAAAGTGAGAGTCCAAGTTTCACAATCATACAGAAAAACCGGTAATATAACTGTTTTATAAATTCTAACTTTAAGATTTTTTCACAGCAGACTAGATGACAAAAGCTTCTCATCGAATAATAACACGCATTTCCCATATTTATTCTGCTTTTAATTTCCTCCCGAGTGTCATTTATATTTGTTACTGTTGCTCCAAGATATTTGAATTTTTCCACCTCTTCGAAGGATAAATTTCCAATTTTTATATTTCATTTCGACAATATTCTGGTCACGAGACATAATCATATACTTCGTCTTTTCAGGGTTTACTTCCAAACTATCTCTTTACTTG
This sequence comes from Periplaneta americana, assembly GCF_040183065.1. Taxonomy (NCBI): domain Eukaryota; kingdom Metazoa; phylum Arthropoda; class Insecta; order Blattodea; family Blattidae; genus Periplaneta; species Periplaneta americana. The sequence goes on along the minus strand of NC_091128.1, from coordinate 156,434,735 downwards.
CTTCAAGTAAAATTCCCGTGTTTTCCCTAATTGTTTGTGGATTTTCTCCTAACATATTCACGTCATCCGCATAGACAAGAAGCTGATGTAACGCGTTCAATTCCAAACCCTCTCTGTTATCCTGGACTTTTCTAATGGCATATTCTAGAGCGAAGTTAAAAGTAAAGGTGATAGTGCATCTCCCTGCTTTAGCCCGCAGTGAAATGGAAAAGCTTCAGACAGAAGCTGGCCTAAACGGACTCTGCTGTAAGTTTCACTGAGACACATTTTAATTAATCGAACTAGTTTCTTGGAAATATCAAAAGGAGGTTAGCAATGGCAAAGGAAGCTTTTAATAGAAAAAAGAGCATCTTCTGCGGGCGTCACGATAAAGAACTAAGGAAGAGACTAGTGAAGTGCTTTGTGTGGAGTGTGGCATTGTATGGAGCAGAAACATGGACGTTGTGACGAAGTGAAGAGAAGCGACTAGAAGCATTTGAAATGGGGATATGGAGAAAAATGGAGCGTGTGAAGTGGACAGACAGAATAAGAAATGAATCTGTGTTGGAAAGAGTGGGTGAAGAAAGAATGATGCTGAAACTGATCAGAAAGAGGAAAAGGAATTGGCTGGGTCACTGGCTGAGAAGAAACTGCCTACTCAAGGGTGCACTGGAAGGAATGGTGATCGGGAGAAGAGTTCGGGGCAGAAGCAGATATCAGATGATAGACGACGTTAAGATAAATGGATTGTATTGGGAGACTAAGAGGGAGGCAGAAAATAGAAAAGATTGGGGAATGCTGGTTTTGCAGTGAAAGACCTACTGTTGGGCAGAACACTATGAATGAATGAACAAGTTTGGGCTTATATTCTTTCTCGTATTATTAATAAACTATCTTGACGACTTGCAATGTTTGCTCGGCAAGGTTTAGTACCCGATTACAATCTATTGAATTGTTTCAATGCCAGTGCTACAGGATCGGCTGTTATCCTTTACTCCTGTTGCAGTTTCCTTCTGGTGGTATCTGGATGCGACCAGTTGTTCAGTCTCCGCCTGAAGTCGACCTTTCAAACGACGCAGTTGGTTTTATTTCTATCAACACTTCCATTCATAAGAGAATATTGGTGTAACCCATTTGTTTTATCTTTGTGTTGTCATGGTTACGTGTAAGTATGATCTTTGCCTGATATTAGCGTTTTAAGCTCTCTGGACTTAATGGCAGCTGATTTACTGAATCTGTACTTTTTTTAAATGTCCTAAGTACCTCGTGTCAAAATATCAGACACTTTATTATTATCATTATTATTATTATTATTATTATTATTATTATTATTATTATTATTATTATTATTATTATTATTGGAGCAACAGTAACAAATATAAATGACGCTCGAGAGGAAATTAAACGCATAATAAACATGGGAAATGCCTGTTATTATTCGGTTGAGAAGCTTTTGTCATCCAGTCTGCTGTCAAAAAATCTGAAAGTTAGAATTTATAAAACAGTTATATTACCGGTTGTTCTTTATGGTTGTGAAATTTGGACTCTCACTTTGAGAGAGGAACAGAGGTTAAGGGTGTTTCAGAATAAGGTGCTTAGGAACATATTTGGGGCTAAGAGGGATGAAGTTACAGGAGAATGGAGAAAGTTACACAACACAGAACTGCACGAATTGTATTCTTCACCTGACATAATTAGGAACATAAGGGGAGAGTCGGGCAGCATCGGACATCGGGTAACATCGGACAGTGAGTTTCTTTCATCTACCACACGATGATAGTACCTGATTGACATGGTTACGTTTCTGTGTTGTCGCATAGAGAAACGTAACCATGCCATTCAGGTACTACCATATGGTGGTAGATGAAAGAAACGCACTGTCCGATACTACCCGACTCTCCCCTAAATCCAGACGTTTGAGATGGACAGGGCATGTAGCACGTATGGGCGAATCCAGAAATTCATATAGAATGTTAGTTGGGAGGCCGGAGGGAAAAAGGCCTTTGGGGAGGCCGAGACGTAGATGGGAGGATAATATTAAAATGGATTTGAGGGAGGTGGGATATGATGGTAGGGACTGGATTAATCTTGCTCAGAATAGGGACCAATGGTGGGCTTATGTGAGGGCGGCAATGAACCTCCGGTTTCCTTAAAAGCCATTAGTAGTAAGTATTATTATTATTATTATTATTATTATTATTATTATTATTATTATTTGTTGTTGTTGTTTTAAGACTTAGGCCCGATTGTATAAACCATTTAATCTTAGATCAGAAGTTAAATTGATCCTTGTTTCAGCTGAACTTGGAATTTTGTGTTGTATAAAGTCTAATCTGAGAATAATTTGTCTCAAACTAAAGTCAACTTTGACTGAAGAAATTTCTCCGATTAAGTTAGATGATCCAAGTTCAGTTATTTCTTTTCTGTTTGAAATATAGGAGTGACAGATTGTGCAAATAAAATATCCATTATTTTAATATTAATAGATATGTTACGTACATATGCATTTCTTTAAATTTCTTGCCTTAATACACGAACATTCTTATATTTTATAAGGCTCTATCGTGTTCAGCAATATCAAATAACATAACCTATAATTATATTATGTTTATAACAACCATTAATTATTAATGGATATGATAGGTACATTCATAAATGTTCAATTAACTGTATTACTAAACGACAATTGTCGTTTTATAAAGCTTTATTATGTTTAGCAGTATCAAACACCATAACATGATAAAACTTGGAGAACAGTCAACCTTCTTCTTATTGTCCGCCATTATTTACATTGCAAAAAAAAAAAACAGTGTCTCCAACAGAGTGTAATACGGAAAGTCGCGAAAAAGTAGTTGTAAAGTCGCTAGATTTCTCATTATCAACAAAGAAAGATTAAATTGTGTCACTATGGGGTGCTAAAAAGGTCACTAAATCCCTATTTAAGCAATATAAAAGTTAAAAGAAATTGTTGTTGAAAAAAGAGTTAAAATTGCTAGATTGGCAACACTGAACAAACCTGTATAACATGGTCCGCGCATCACGTATTTCACCTGTTTATGCGATGTTGCCAAATCCTTTTCATATGAACTTAGATTGCATTTGAACCAAGGTAATTTGATCGCAGAAAAGTTTTATACAATAGAAGAAGTGTCTGAACTCGGTTTACTTTTCGATCTTCGATCAAAGTTGATCTTTAGTCAGGGAGTTTTATACAATTGGGCCTTAGTCTTCAGCGAATAGTAGACGATTCATATATTGCAGTGAAGAGTAGGCCTATGGAGATTTATCAAAGATCAACATGGGCGTCCATGTTGTGGAAATAGTAGTTCCTAAAGCAATTTCTGTAGTCTGTAGATAGACTAATATTTCGCAACTTACGAAGCAAAACAACATGCGGAACGATGTGAAAGACTTTCTAAATTCAAAATAGATTCAGTTCGTCCATGAGTTGCGAAAGTAACTTAGGTGTTATTTTATTTAAATGTGAAATCAAATTACTTTGGTTAAAATAGATTGATATGTTCGTACGGGTATATTGGTAAATTCATGTTGACGGTTTGTTTACTTTTAAATTAGAACGTCTCGTGTAATACCGGCCATGACTTTCTTCACGAGAACGCACTTTTGATATTTTATCTTGCTCTGTCTGGTCAGAATTAGAATACGCTTGTTTAATTTGGAATTACATCACAATTGTTGAAGTAAAATTAGAAAACATACGATGAAAGTTTATGTCTTCACATTCACACAGCTTCCAGAGTTGACTGATACGTATGAAGAAATCTGTGATTTATTGAAATATCGCACTCTACGGCCCAATTGTATAAAACTCCCTGACTAAAGATCAATTTTGATCGAAGATCGAAAAGTGAACCGAGTTCAGACACTTCTTCTATTGTATAAAACTTTTCTGCGATCAAATTACCTTGGTTCAAATGCAATCTAAGTTCACGTGAAAAGGATTTGGCAACATCGCATAAACAGGTGAAATACGTGATGCGCGGACCATGTTATACACGTTTGTTCAGTGTTGCCAATCTAGCGACTTTAACTCTTTTTCAACAACAATTTCTTTTAACTGTTATATTGCTTAAATAGGGATTTAGCGACTTTTTTATGACCCCATACTGATAAAATTTAATCTTTCTTTGTTAATAATGGGAAATACAGCGACTTTCGAACTACTTTTTGGCGACTTTCCGTACACTCTGTTGGAGACACTGGTTTGTTTTTGTTTATTGGAAATAATGGCGGACAGTAAGAAGAAGGTTGACCGTTCTCCAAATTTTTCGAAGGAAGAAAGGGATATGCTTGTAGAAATTATCCTTTCCAACTACAAGGGAATAATAGAATCAAAGAAGACTGACGCTGCTACATCTGCAGATAAAGAACATGCATGGAGAGAAGTGGCCTCGGAATTTAATTCTAGAAACTTAAGCCGTCCTTCCCGTCATTGGAAATCATTAAAGATGTGCTACGAAAATATAAAAAAAAGAACGAAAAAAGCATTTGCCCATGACAAGGTAAGTCTTCAAAGTATACAAAAATTTGTGGTGTATTTTGTTAATGGAAATCATCATATGCCATATCAATCTTTTTCAGATTCAGCTGCATAAAACGGGAGGTGGCAGCTTTGAAAAACCGACTGTGGATGAAACAGGGTTGAAATTGATTGCGACATTGCAAACACAGTTTCTACCTCTGGCCAATCCCTTTGATGATGATGTAGATTTTCATCCTGAGGTCATATTAGGTAAGCTGTTTATTTTATGTAAGCTACGAATTAAGTTTACGAAGTCTGATTAGTTTAATATGTAGCTATTCGGTGATGTATGCAATGGAGGAAGAAAGGAATTAGTCACCCTACCAAATTATCTTCTGGACTAGGTGCCTCATAAGTGGTGACTTGTTGGTATCAATTGTGAGGTTCAGACCTGTATTCGGACAACAACTACATGAAAATGAAAACAATGCTGGTATATGATCATTTTCATGATTAAAGAGCAGATCTTTATATGCCGAAATGTAAATTATTTTGTAATTCACCAGGAAAGGTACACCAAAGAATGCATAATTATTTTCTTTTGCTTCCCTGATAAACACGTGGTTTTAGTTTGCAGCCACAAATACTTTCAGCATAAAAATCGTTTGATACTTACCTATACATTCTAATGCATTGTTGTAGCCCCACCTCCACTTCTAAGTAAGTAGTGATTACCAATATAACATTCTAGAGGTCCGAAACGAAACATGGTCAATTTCTCTAGTATTGTGTTCTGGACTTCTCTGGTTTAGTTACATTTGCAACAAGTAGGAAATAGGGAAACAACACTGCATTAGAATATATAGGTAAGTCTAAATATATTTTATAATTTATATTAAACGATTTTTATACTGAAAATATTTGTGGATGCAAAGTAAAACCACGTGTTTATCATTATACACATATAGAAGTCAGTGTAATGGAAGAGAATTATGCCTACTTTGGTGTAGCTTTTCTGGAGAAATTCCTTTGTAATATGAATGTGTGAGTTTCTACTAGACTGCATCTCATGCATTTCCATCACCTACAGTGTTCTAATCCTTAAGCTACTGTCAAAGAAATCACTTCATACATATTTCCAAGGAAAGAAAATCTCCATTTAATTTACTTAACTGATCTTTCTCTCACTACAGATTACCATGGGACAAAGAATATCGAACAATTTTAATATAAAAATATTCGTGCAAATTGTACTAGCATTGTACATAATACTGTGTGACAATGGCAGAAAAAAATATAGCCTACGTAGGCTTGCATGACTTGAAAATAGTAGAGTGAATTTTTTTTATTGAATTTTATCCATTAGCTTATATATTTCTTAACTTAAAAAGTTGGAAGATATGTGATTTTAAGTGCAATGAAGTTTGTTTAATTTATCAGGAAGGAAAATTCAGAAATTTGAAGTAATTAAGGAACACTTATGTTCATATAAGTTAAATAAAATTGTTATAAGTTTGTATGTTCAGTCAGCAATCTGAATACTGTTTGGAACCACACAACACAAAATTCCAAGTTCAGCTGAAACAAGGATCAATTTAACCTCTGATCTAAGATTGGTACAGATTATTACAGATCCATTGTTTTATAAAAGTCATTAAAAATTCACTTTACATCACTATACTGTTATAGTTTATACTGTACACAGAAGTTTCAACTTCTTGACACTAATAATTCTATTTCAACACTGAATCAACAAGTGTATTCCACCGAGACCTCGATAACCCTTAAGTTTATTAATTTGCAGTCGCCCACTGAGGTGACATCATTGTCTGGAATGTAGGATACCTTCAGTCCTGTACATATCGAGGGCCTTGGGTAGGGTGGCCAATTCCTTTCCCCTCCATTGCATTAATAACATAGTTCACTAATCAGACTTGAGATGTATGCAACAAGTGTTCTTCCTCTGAAATATATGATCAAGTGAGATGTACGGCCTAATTATAAAATTTAGAAGTTAATCCTCCCCTATTCAAAATAGTTGTGGACCTGGATGTTTATTCTATGTCATTGTTATCATCTGTTCTTTAAGCAAAATAAGTAAGCTTTGATGTTACACCTTGATTTTGCATTTAGCTATTTTTGGTGATTTTAAACTTATTGTAACTATTATGTTGTTTTGATGCAGATATGCACGGCAGTGGGGATAGTATTTCTATTGCCACATCCAATGAATCACAAGGCGTACAAGGCTTAAAGGAAGGGGAAAATATTATCCTTATGGAACGGACACACAATGAGGCTGTGGATAATTCTATGGAAGAAGTAAGTGAGAAACAGTACTACACATAGATCCTGAATGCTATACTGTATTTATTTACAAACAGTAACATTTTTCATTTCATTTTCAGACTGATGATGTAGCTCTTCCTGACATTTCTGTATCAGCTGGTCACCACACTACTGCTTCCACCTCGAAATCAGCTGCCGCTCACACAATGTCAAGGTCTCCTAAGAAAAAGAAAGGCAACACTGCATTTGAGTCTAAACTTAATTTCTACAAAAGGAGATTGCAGTGTTTGGAAGAAGAGCATAAAATGAAAGTCAAGTGTTTTAAAGCAGAACATGAAATTAAAATGTATAATTTGAAATTAGGAAAAGAAATGAAAGAATTAGAACTTCTAGAAAAAAAACGAAAATTAGGCATACACAACAAGGAAAATTGAATGTAAATATTGTTATATTCTTACCTAAATACATTATTAATAATTGCTGTCCTTACTGCAGTGTTCTCCCTTCTGTTCTCATTTTCAGCAGGTACTGGGATTTCCTCATAGGCTCTTCTTGCTCCATACACAGCTTCATCTCTTTCAGGAACTTCATCCGCTGCATTTATTGCTATGTTGTGTAAAACGAATGCAGCAACTATGATAACTGGAGCACGGGGTAGTTTTACCCTGAGCCCCATACTGAGACAAGGAAATCGTCGTTTTACCACCCCAAAAGTTCTTTCAATTGCAGATCTAGTTTTTTTGTGGGCTCGATTGTAAGTTCGCTCTGCATCAGTTTCCTCATGACGCACCGGGGTTAGTAGATACCGGGAACATTGGTAGCCACTGTCGCCAAGTAATAATCCTTGCGCAATATCCCCAGTTTCAAATTGAGCGTGCACTCTTGAATTTGTAAAAATATTGCTGTCATGGGCAGATCCTGGCCACCTTGCAACAATATTTAGGCACCTCAGCTTAGCATCACATATTGCTTGCACATTCAGGGAAAAATATCCATGCCGGTTCCTATAGACTTCTGCATGTTCACCTCCGGGAGAAGTAATTGGTATATGCGTGCAGTCTATAGCTCCCAAAACACCTGGAAAACGCATTATATCAAAAAAATCACGCATTGTTTTCCTCACATTATTTCCTCCGCTTGGCATTTTAATGTAGTCCGGTTTCATTGCAGCTATTGCATAAGAGACTTTGTGTATGGTTCTGCAGGCAGTTGCTGTATCCACTTTTAGTAAATCGCCAACAACCATCTGGAAACTCCCTGTTGCAAAGTATCTTAGTGTTACCAATATCATGAACATTGGTGATAGCGGTTTATTTCTCCTGGTTGGTTTCAGCAGAAATCCTCTCAGTCTCAGTTCTAATTGTTCTACAGTATTTTTATCTAGGCGATACCTAAATTTGAACTGTTTATCATTCATGTCCGTGAAAGGATTTCCCCTGTCATGAAATACACGGGGAGCCCGGTGAAATTCAATATCCTCATCTGTAGAACTGTCAGAATAGTCTGATATCTATAAAATAACAAAGTAACATACAATGAATATAACATAATTATAGATTAGGCCTATGTCGTTTTCATGTTCTTTGATATTGCTAAACACGACAAAATACTTACACAATAATTTTCGTTTAGTAACATAATATGAATATAATATAGGCCTAATTATAGGTTATGTTGTTATCGTGTTATGTTTATATTGCTGAATATGATAAAGCCTTATAAAATAATTTTAGTTTAGTAATACTGTACGTGAAATTGAATATGCACAAATTTATAGGCCTAATTATAGGTTATGTTGTTATAGTGTTAACTCGTGTTTATATTGCTGAACATGATAAAGCCTTATAAAATAATTTTCATTAGTAATACGTGGAATATTATATATATATATATATATATATACCATAATAATAATAACTGACAATTATAGGTTATGTTGTTACCGTGTTAACTCATGTTTATATTGCTGAACATGATATCTTATAAAACGCCAATTTTCGTTTAATAATACATGAAATTGAATATGTATAAATTTACGTATCATATTTATTAATAATAATGGTTGTGAACATAATATAGACCTAATTATAGATTATGTTGTTATTGTGTTATGTTTATATTGCTGAACATGATAAAGCCTTATAAAATAACAATTTTCGATTAGTAATACGTGGAATTCAATATATATAAAACATTTACCTACCATATCAATAATAATAATAATTGACATAATTATAGGTTATAGGTTATGTTGTTATCATGTTATGGTGTTTGATACTAATTAACCTTTATAAGACGACCATTTTCATTTAGTAATACAGTTAATTGAAAATTTATGCATGTGCATATCATATCCATTAATAATTAATTAATGATTGTTATGAACATAATATAATTATAGGTTATATTATTTGATACTGCTGAACACGAACACGATATAGCCTTATAAAATATAAGAATGTTTATGTATTATGTATTAAGGCAAGAAATTGAAAAAAAGAAGAAGTATATGTACTTACCATATCTATTAATATTAATAATAATGTTATTCTATTTGCACAATCTGCCACTCGTATATTTCAAACAGAAAAAGACGTAACTGAACTTGGATCATCTAACTTAATCGGAGAAATTTCTTCAGTCAAAGTTGACTTTAGTTTATGACAAATTAATCTCAGATTAGACTTTATACAACACAAAATTCGAAGTTCAGCTAGAACGAGGATCAATTTAACCTCTGATCTAAGATTAAATGCTTTATACAATCGGGCCTACATGTCATACGACAGTTTGACTGTGATCGCCTTCTGTTCAGAGTGTTTGAAGGAAAAGAGTTTCGAATCATTTCTTACGAATGCTGACGTAGTTGTATTAAATACAAATTTTGTGGGAAGTTGTAATGTTTTGTATACAGATATTTACAAATACGAGTATGTTTGCGTTTGTGTCGAAATCACAAACTGATTTCATGGCAATAAAGAGTGATACCGTGCCTTTGATAGGAATGTTGTGAGTACACCGAAAGCCTCAGTTACCAAGCTCTAAAGACAAGTACTTCGTGTAAATGTATGTTTGTATGTATTTATTTATGCAGACATGTCCCACAAATAAATGAATGAATGAATAAATAAATAAATAAATAAATAAATAAATAAATAAATTTATAAGTGCGTTCGTAAATGAACATTTAAAAAGAAAATAAGAACGTAGATAATAAATGAATGAATGAATAAATAAATAAATAAATAAATAAATATATAAATAAATAAATACATAAATAAATCAATAAAGAAATGAATAAATGAACGAATGAATAAGTTAAATAAACGAATAAATAAATAAATAATAAATAAATAAATGCGTAAGTCAATGAATGGATGAATGAATAAATAAATAAATAAATAAATAAATAAATAAATAAATGCGTAAATCATTAGATGAATAAATAAATAAATAAATAAATAAATAAATAAAGGAACGAATAAGTAAATAAATAAATAAATAAAAAGTAAATAAATAAGCAAATGAATAAATAATTGAATGAGAAAATAAATAAATGAATATGTAATTGAATGAATAAATACAAAAATGAAAAAAGTATATGCATAAGGTAAATAAATAAATAATAAATAAATAAATTTATAAGTGCGTTCGTAAATGAACATTTAAAAAGAAAATAAGAAGGTAGATAATAAATAAATATATGAATAAATGAACGAATGAATAAGTTAATAAAAAGAATAAATAAATATATAAATAAATAAATAAATAAATAAATAAATAAACGAATGAATGAATAAGTTAATCAAAAAGAATAAATAAATAAATAAATAAATAAATAAATAAATAAATAAATAAATAAATAAATAAATAAATAAATGCGTAAGTCAATAAATGAAAGAGTAAATGAATAAATAAATAAACGAATGAATGAATAAATATATCAATGAATAAATAAATGAATTGTAAATCAATAAATAAATAAATGAATAAATAAACGAATAAATAAATAAATGCGTAAATCAATAGATGAATAAATAAATAAAGGAATGAATAAGTAAATAAATAAATAAGCGAATGAATAAATAACGGAATGAAAAAAATAAATTAATAAATGAACATGTAATTGAATGAATAAATACAAAAATGAAAAAAGTATATGTATATATATATATATATATAAGGTAAATGAATGAATGAATAAATAAATAAGTAAATACGAAGTAAATAAATAAATGTTAATTTCTTTATTTGGCTATTTTACCATCCACTACGTCTACAATGAAACGCTGAGACACAGGACGGACAACCCTCGGTGTTCGAGTGTGAAGTGTTCGAGATAGGCTAATGGTATTAATTCATATTGAGCTGGAATGAGAACCTCGAGGTGCGAAGAGAGAGAAGAAAAAAAAGCCTGCGTATGCGATGGGAGTTGGGCAGTGAGTGGAAGGCTGTCTGGTGGAATGGAGTGTGACTACAGAATTCCCATTAAACGGATTAATGCGAACAGCGAGAGGCAGGCAGCAAGAAAAATAGGATTTGTAGGACTGCCGCTACTTCATGAATACGCTGGAATGGCTCTGCAGCTATATGCTTCAAGTTTAAAAACCTGACTTCGACGCAATACAGAGGATCGCGCTTTGATTGCCGACAGACACTTTGATCCTTATACTGACAACTAGTTTATGAGAAAGATTCTATTGTTTTATCTTTGCTGTGTTCGCACATGCCACCCGTCTAAATGAGGGTGAAAGCAAATAGATTTTCAGAAGTGTAAATTTGACTTTGCAATACTAGTGAAATGTTTAAAACTCATATCGTCTCCAAGGTTGCGTTTACCTTCGTATTGGATTTAATAAAAAGTGATCAGGACATTCATTTCAACTGAATAGCCAGGGAATTATACATATATAAGAAGGCGATAAGTGCAAAATGCAAAACATGAGTTGTCTGACAAAAATAAATTTTTTGGTCTCTTCTACCATTCATTAAATTTAATGCATGCGCTTGTGGGACACTCTGTATATATTGCAAATCTGCAAAGCAAGACGCGTTAGAGAAGGCGATAAATCTGTGGTGTTCGGGTAAAGGGGGATGTATGTATGTATGTATGTATGTATGTATGTATGTATGTATGTATGTATGTATGTACCATGTATGTATGTATGTATGTATGTATGTATGTATGTATGTATGTATGTATGTATGTATGTATTTACACTGCAAGTGGGCAAGCACCCGGTGGCAGTGGTATACACAATATAAACAATACACTATAAAATGATAAACAATACACAATAAAATCATAAATAATACACAATACAATTGTCCAATACACAATACAATTATATACACAATACAATAAGAATACACAATATAATTTAACACAATAATTACAATTAATAAAACATAAAATACCTAATTTTACAATACAACCTACATATGTATAGGCCCTACATAAGTTTCAATAGTCTTTCACTTTACTCTTATCTCACTCACTGTAGTGGCACTATGACGCATTTCACTGACACTTTAGGACACATTTCACTGACACTCTATAACGTCATTTGACTGACACTATAGAACACATTTCATTGACGCTATAAATTATTACTGGTCGGAACTATTCACTGCACTGTAAAACCATACCTTCACTGACTCACCACGCTTCACTGATACAACAGTTCAAATAAGTCAAATAATTACACCCTTATGCATACTTATAAACAGAACTACATTTAAACTAAACATTTCTAGTCTAAGGCCCTCTTACACGCTATTTTTAAATAATTTACAATTCAAACCTAGGGAGTAACTCGTCAGGCTAAATAAATACATGTCACCTTAAAAAAGTAAATGTTAAATGTCATCTTAATTTTAATTTACACTTTATACACAACTTTTTTAAGTTATTCTTGAATCTCCTTAAGGAAGGACAGCCCTCAAAGACCGCTGCAGGTAGGTCATTCCAATCATTTATAGTTCTATTTAAAATGAGAATTTACCTACATCCGTTTTCTGTTTCCTACATTTGATTTTAAAATCATGATCGTTCCTACCATAGTACGTTGGCTTTTCTAACCGAGCCGTTATGTCTACCCATGCTTTCTGACTTAGATGTGCTCTATACAATGATAAGTGCTCTATACAATGATTATGTGCTCTATACAATGATTAATGTGCTCTATACAATGATAAATATTTTTTTTTGTGCAGATGAAATTTTCTTTCCCTGATGAACATACAAGTTAAATTATACAAATGAGTGTGCAAAAATCAAAGAATACCATCAGTTGATGTGCTTTATTTGTGTAGAAAATTATTTGCAATAAGGGTTCGAAGTTTAATTTTCATTTTTCTCCAAACTCATTTTTATGACTTATCTCCCTTTACCCAAACAATACAGAAATATTTCATCAAGGGAACACTAAACAATGTAATACTCCGTACAAAACGTTTTTAAATTTTATAATATTTTGAGTATTTTATAAATTTAATAATATACAACAGTGTAATGTAATACAAAAAGTACATATAAGTACAAAATGTTAATAGAGTAAAGTAAACTGACATTTATGAGAAAAAAAGAGACAAAATAATGGATATAATAATGTTTAACGAATTGGAGGACCGAATGAGCTGTGCCCGTGTATGTTTGCAGTTCATAAATATTATTAATTACAAGAAGAATAGAGAAATAAACTAGAAACGAAAATAAGATAAGAGCTACCATGAAATTACATACCATATTAAGATAGATACAAGTTTACATAACTTTGTATGTCAATCAATTGAAACAATTTATGAAAGAGAAACAAAATAAATAAGGAATATTATATAGATTTATACAAAATATTCCGAAATTAGCGAATACAAATATAATATAGGCTAATTAAATTGAACATTATTTATAACTTTTTATACTCCAGCATTATAAACAATCTTCATCGTTAGTGAAAATCGTGCATAATATTCCACATTATTGTACCAGAACCGTAAAATACTACCATGGCAACTAAAACGTCATGACTTCTATTATGATGACATAACTTGTGCCATAAAGTTAACATTATGAAACGATCACCGCCTGTGGATCGGGTCTCGGCATAGCTCAGATGGCAAGAGCACTCAGCGCGCCAGCTGAGGATCCTGGATTCGATTCCGGTGCCGGAACAAATTTTTCTCCATTAATAAGTATGCCTATCTACGTGAATGACTACATAAAGTCATTGATTACACAATATTCAATAGAGGACGGCGAGTTCTCATATAAGAATATGTATACGAATAGACTACATTAAATCCAGAATAAATTAATTTAGTTGGATAATTAATCAAAACATTTCTTCAAACAAATTAAAGTGAACCTGTACATTTAATTTTCACTTTTAATGTAATAACATTTAGTGATAATGGTGTGTGACTCTACAACAGATTCTTTGGTGGCTGAATTGAGGGTCGCATGACGAAAGTGCCACTTACCTGTGAAGTCGAGAGCACTCTGGTGGTGATGAAGGAAATCGAACTCTTGTTCTCGACCCAAGAGGAAGTACGATTTCCTCTATTGTGCACAACGGGCCCCGTCTGGAGTGTCAATGCCCCGGGGTCAAATATTTGACGGACATCCAGCTAATGGAACACAGGGGGAGGACGCGTGTCTCCAGTTTCTTCTTGTAAAAGCTCTTGTCAGGTTTCATCGTCTCCCTCTTCATGTCAGGCTCGCCGCGATTCTTTGAGGACACTCTACGCCAAGTTGACATTTTCTTCTAGACCCTCCAGGCTCTTCTGGGGAGATGTTCCCCTGGAATGTATTGACAATAATAACTTTTTACCCTACGTCAGTGTGGACGTGATACGAGTAGCTATGTGTCACATTCATCGTCGTTAAATTCATCAGAATTTCTTAGTCTGAGTAATTATAATATTTCACATTTATAATTCTTATCACGGTCACTCTTATACTTACAGTACAACCTTGATTCTGTTAATATCTTCATCAATACACTCTTAACTTTCATTATCTTTTCCTTGCAAGATTTATTCTCATAATTATTATAAGCACAACCTCTATCCTATAAATATTCTTCATTGTTATAATACTTCTCTTCTTATTTTTATCATAATGTAATCTTCCTACTCGTAATGGAACATCTACGAATCTAGATCCTACAGTCGAATCTATTAGGACGGGAGCACAAAAATCTAAATTGAATTAATAAAATTACTTGAATGAAAACTACTTACATTATTTCGTATGCAATTAAAATTGTAATGGCGCACTAATTGTGTCACTGCATACTGGATAATAACGGAATGATGATAATATTGTTTTATAAACAGTTTCGGCAACTTCTGAATACTAAAAACATTTAACGTTCGGTTAAAGCAGCGATTTATTCCATCGACACATTGTTACATAAAGTTGCATAACCTATTCGTGATGAACAATAACATAAGAAAATTGATTGTATACCAAATTACTTCATTAATTAAATTCATATTTATTGAACACACAGTTTTGGTTATTAATTAAGTACACAATAATAATTATTGAGAACACACTGACTTTTCTTTCCTCTGGCATGTTCTATAATTTTTCCCTTTTGGTGTTTCTTTTATATCCAGCATATTTAAATTCTTGATCTATAAACAGCTTGTAATTTCGTTGGTTGATCACTAAAATATTTCTCTGACATCGCATTTGCCGTCACATTCCACATGGTTTTCACAGTATACTCTTTATATTCATCACCAACTCACAAGTTAGTCTTTATTTCCACATTCCTTGATCTGTGTTCCCATCGTTAGCCTATAGCCCGCATCGCCCAGTTGTAATCGCCTCGTAATGTCTGCATTCATTTCGAACCCCATTGCTGGGAACTCCTGTTGTGACGTAACTCCTTGACAGTCCCTCTCGCCTCCCCCCACCAGTTGCTGGGTGACAGCTGTCAGCTCTGCATCGGACAGTATTCGCACGAACACGTGGTCGCATTTACGCATGCTGCGATTTTGTAGAAATCAACTCGTGCACTTTACGATGCTATCGCTAATCGTGAATTCTTGATTTCAGTCTCCCAGTCGTACCAACTCGGCGGCCCTAGATATTTCTGAAATAATTCCTAGATCGCGACCACGTCTTTCTTCACAGCGAGTCGTTGTCTATCGCTGCATTTCTTCTTAACCATCCTTCCGACAAGTAACAAGTTAAAGCAGTAAATAAATTACATGATAACAATAATAATAATAATAATAATAATAATAATAATAATAATACTTTTATTTTCCCTGGTAGGGTTAAGGAGTTATATACAGGGACATCATTTTATTTTTACTAACATTTTTAACCCTTTCTTACCTATAGATACCATATGGCAATAATTAACTTTATAGCATGTATATACTTGTATGTTACATATGAAGGTAAATTTTGCTGGATAACTTCTATTTCAATACATTTTCATCAATATAGTTTTGTTTCAAATGTTGCCACTCCCGTAACTTGGTCACTGAATTGGTCCTAATACAGCTATTTGTTTCAACATGGATTGCTTGTAAATTTAATTTGGGTTACAAAGGGTTAATATTAATCTGGCTATATCTTTAGAGAACCGGAAACACCGTTTGCTATCCCCTTCCACGACTGGAGTTCGATGATACTGGCGTAAAACACAAACAAAACACTCTACTAGGTATAGGAGGGAAGAAAAGTAGTTCATCCATTTACGTAAACTAGGAAATATCGCGATTTTGAGTTCGATAATTTTCATTATGTTTTTGTTTAATCAAAATACAGTACAGGATTAACAATGAGTGTTTTTACTCACGAACTGAGTATTCATTATGCAGTATATATTATACTGTCTACAGCACATTAGCGTAAAATATAGAGAATGAAGTTAAATTGAAAAATAATCATAATATGGATATTTAAACACATTTTTGAAAATGGTGGCCGTTCATTTCGATACAGGCTTCAGTTCTTTTGTACATATTATCGCACTATAGACTATTGCATCTAATTTCAATTGCCAGTTTCGTCTTTCGTACTAGTAACACATGTTGAAATAATTCTGTACCTACTCTATAAAAGAGTACCTTACGTACTGTAAATTAAATCTTCACTTCTGCCCGACCCGAAAAGATGAAATTACTCAGACATGCTATCTACTGTCGGTACAAGTGGTTAGGTCGCAGGATCGTAGAAAGGGGGGAAATCACGTGACAGTTAATTACTTAACGAGGCCCTTTTATTTAAGTTATTTTAAGCATTTGTATAATATTACGTAAACGTCAAATTCATAACAGAAATTAATGTTTTCAGAAAAGAACTACATAAGAGAGCCCAGCTTTTACAGAGGGGCGAGCAGAAGCGGGTGGGGGAAATCGGGATGCGACGTAGGCAAACGGACAGTACCTGTGCGAAAATAAATTCAATATTGAAAGCTCGTCACTGAAAAACGCAAACTATTTCTGGAACGTACTATACTCACTAACTCAGTACTGTTTACTATATGCGGCCTTGGTTCTGTGTGGAGGACAGTTGGAACTTCATTAGTAGAAGGGGGTGGGAGTGAAGTACATTCAAAAACTCACGTACAATAAAAATTGAAGTAAAAATAAAATGATGTCCCTGTACGTATTTATTACACCAACAGTCACAATTAAATTGAAAGAAAAAAGTCATTAGCACTTTGAAATAAATGCAATTTAAGAGAATCACTGTTTCATATCATCGAGTAATTTCCTCTTTAAAACTTACAAAATAAAACGAATATATTAAATCACTCATTTAATACTGGTAAATAACTTTAAAGTTGAATACATGTTAGATACCTTCGTAGGTTACTTTAATTCAATAAAATATCGTAAACGTGATTGATTTATGGTCTTTATGCTTTATTCTTTCATCTTTTCTACACAATATTGTCACTGTCATCAGTATGAATGCTGCAAGGAAGAGAAATATGCCACATTTAATTTAATTTAATTTAATCCTTTATTGAAAAATCTTAAGGGAGGGATTACGCGACGAAGAGACTTATGTGATAAAATATGGTAAATAAACGTTCTTGAATTTGCTCTTAAAATCAGCACGGCTAGCTACATTATGCTGAAGCAAGACGAACAGGAAGTTCTCCTTGAGTAAGCTGCTTCCATGGGAACGCTCCCGATACTATTTCACGGCCTCTTATAATAACTAATGACAGATACTAAGATAATATCGAAACGATAACAGAGCCCGCCATCAATTGTTTCAATCGCAGTCTTCGTGTTGTTCAAGGCCAGGAAGTAGGATAATAGAAGAGAGGGAAAGCTTAGTTCAACATTACATCGCTAGAGTCGACTAAGACATCGGCATCATTCTTATCTTTGATACAGTAAAAGTTATGGGCCACAAAGTTATACAATTCCTTATTGATAAATAATTAATCCAGACTTAGATAATTTTAATTTTGATAAATTTAACAGTGAAATTAAGCAAATTGTTTACTTTTGAAATCTTTTTCTTATTATCATACACTTATTGATTCAAACTTCACTTGTTTTCTATTTGATTCTCTTTTCTTATCTTCGTAATTCCTGTTTTATAGTTATTGTATTAAATGTTGTAATTTTATAGAATTTTTTATTATATTGTATTTTAGTACAAAATTAATTGTTATTCACGAGCTTGCTAAAATGGGTGTCCGCTATGTTTATTCTATGTATTCATTTTGTATTGCAGTATACAGCAATAAATAGATACAATACAGAATACTGTGGTGTAGATAGGCTTAAAGAACTGGGTTAGTTTTAAGTTCATGCTTCAAGTCCAGCGGTCCCGGCTTCATTCCCAGCAAGCACTTTATTTTACTCTGATGTGCGTCCCTTTTCCTGTATTGTCTTAAGGGTGGCCATGAGCAATGGTCATTATACATTTCTTGCGATGTTTTAAATCAGTATTTTCATTAGGTCTACCTTTTTACGCCATAAGTAATAGTAGGATTCCAATACCAATGTATGTTGGAGGCTATAGGTGTAGCAAGAGCTTGGTGAAGACGAACTTGACAATTTTTAGAAAGAAAGAGTGACCGGGCATTTTTAATCCCACTGATTGCATCACTACGTTATACTGGCTTATGTATCTTCCAAGTTTACTATAGGCCTACTCCCGTCGTATGAATTGGACTTGTCCTGTGCTTTCACTTGTTTTTAGCGATATCCCTCTCATATGATATGGACTCGTCCTATACTTTAAGTGCAGCATTGTAAGATTGTTTTCTTTTTTTCGAAGGTCTGCAATAAGCATGATGTCATTGCTTCCTTTTACATATAAAAGTGACTTTTTCCCATTTTTACCTTCAAAAGAGACGCAGTCACATCAAAAGTAAGCTGTTCTGTGGATGAAACCCTTGTTATTTTCTGGCCTTTTTTATAATGCATACTCTCACAGTTTACTATACTTTTACTCTGCAATATTTGAAAATTTTTTGTGTGATCGTTCATCATCATATTCGTTCTCTGTACGGTCCGCGCGATTCAAGGCCAGGACGCGCTCTTGCACACCTTTTAGTTTTTATTCTCTCTCTTTATCCTCATTCCATTTCAATCGTTCATTAAATCAAGTTATTGCAATATAAATATTGACGTTTGTAAGTAATAACATTGGAAAGCTTTCCAGGTAATTAAAGAATCGCTTTTGTTATGAGAAAGTAGCCTCGGACAAACTTTGTTAAATGCAAATATTACGGGTCAAATAACGAAGTGAATATTTGCCTCTGTGAAGAGGACAGTTGACACAAAAGAAAGACAATGGACTGCAGTAAAAGTCAGTCAGTATCTTGTGTCTTTGTAGCTGCTATTTTGCACTATGCTGGCCATATAAAAATAGATAATGATATTTTGTGAATGAGGTTCATTTTTCTAAGTGGCAGTAGTGATGATGAAGTTTAGATTGCCAATTGTTACAGATTTGTATTTTTGGAGACCGATTTATTCCTTTGTTTCAGATAGTACGGTATTTCTTTTTCATTATTTATAGAGTAGTAGTACTAGCAGTAGCAGCAGCAGCAGAATGTAGGCTGTTTATGGAGATGAATGTGTAGACATCAGTACTGTATAACATTGGTCTGTTTGTGCTTGTAATGAACCTGGTGCAACTCTCAATTTGTGTGACAAAAGACGGAGCGTGTACTGGTGATAATCGCAAAACTTGGATTCCGAAAACTTTGTGCACGATGGGACTTGGTTTCACTGTCTTTGATCTCCCTCCATACAGTCCCGATCTGGAACCATCAGATTTGTATTGTACACTGGGCTACAAAATAAATTCCGAGTCGAAGTCGCTATCGATTTGAAATATCGTGTTTCGAGGACTTCGCTTAGGAAACAATAGAAATAGAGATAATATAAAGAAGGCATTACATTCAATTTTCAGTTCTGTATCTGTATTTAATAAAATTCTATACAGGGTGTAACAATTTTAATGTTTAGAATTTCTGGAACATGTTCCCTGACACGTTCTACGTTGATTAAACCTAACATACCTATATCCGAAATTGAGAGGTTACAGAGATAACAGCTAGAAAAAGTAGAACTTCTTGCAGCTCCAAGCATTATACCTTTTATACAAGGCCTATTTTATGGCATTACTAAGTAGAGATTCATAAGAAACATTTGAAAAGCAGTGAATGAAGGAAATTTTACTTTTAAGAGAAATTAAATTAAAATTGTTTAGGTTGCTAAGGAAACGAAACAGACAACAGTTTAAAATAACAGTTGTGGGAAAAATAAACCGTATTGTGACTAGTCTTTTGAGTTTTGACCATTAAAATATGCCTTTTGTGTACACACATCAGGAATACGCCGACATAGTTTATGTGTATGGACTGTGTGATGACAATGCAACAGCAGCTGTTTTGGCATATCAAGCATGGTTCCCAAATCGTAGGATTCCTAGTGCACAGGTATTTTCACGTGCCTACTGGCAAATTTCAAGAAGTACAGTGTTTGGAATCTTAAGGACATTTTGTTTTCAACTTTGCACTGCTTCTTTCATACTCACAAGTAGTTGATATTAAAATGTAATATGATAATAATAAAAAAATGACATGGACATGCCACTTTCGGAAATTGGTGTTACTTCTTTCAGTATTCAGCGATAAAATTAAACTAAAAATTTAACTTTGGGGTACAAATAATCAAAACCTATAAAACTTTGGATATAGGTATGTTAGGTTTAATAGACGTAGAACGTGTCAGGGAACATGTTCCAGAAATTCTAAAGATTAAAGTTGTTACACCCTGTATAATAAGATTGGTATATTTTTTGTTAATACAATATGAAACGTAACTGGCCGTATACATCGATTGTAACAATGGCAGCATCCATGGATAATAAGGAAGGCTATGGAATACCATATAAACTGCAGTTTCATTATTTTCATGTAGTATTTTCATTAATGTTGTCAAATAAAAGTATATGAATAATTTAAAATCAATTCATATTAAATAATAACGTGAACATGTTATAAAAGTCATATTTACATGTTTTTTAAAAAACTAATCTCAGGAAAATTGCTTTCCACGTCGCCGTGTTTGCTGAAGTCCTCAGAAAACGATATAATTTCGTATTGGAATTTCTTTTGCATCCCAGTGTGCAAGCGTGTAACAATAGAAAATATAAACCATAATGTGTGACAGCTGACAGTCGCAGGTAAATTCTATCGTTTTATCAGATAACAAATGCAACTTCTGAAACGTTAAAATGTAGCATTATCCGAATTGTTTGTTATTTTGAATGTGCTACAATGCTACATCATTCAATAGAGAGAAAGATGCATGTATCTGTAGTTACTACTTAGATTCTGATTTGTTTCTCTAGTTGTTGTGTGGTCCACTTCATTCAATTACATTCTGCTATTATGAAGGAAGTCTATAAACGCTGCTACAGCGCAGCTAATAACTCGCCGCCAAGCTCTTTGAAGTGACTGGCTACACGAATAGTTGGCGTTCCTGCTCAAAGTAATACAACGTCCAGTCCGCCCCGTGATGGCATTGCGCTGCCTTTCGTCTTGTTTCTGCCTCCGCTTTCCGAGAAACTGGACAGGCAGAAGTTGTGCTGCCCACCGAACCTGGCTTAAAAATGCAGTCATCAGTGGCGTGCATTCTTTTATTTCGTGAAGTATGTGGTGGGATTATATATTTTATTCTTATTCTCCTTCGTTTGTGTTAGAGATCTCTGTTCTCTTCACTCAAAATTAAGTCGTCGAGGAATCATCCTTTCATCGCTAAGGAATTGAGTTAAAATATGTGGACTGTATTTATTAATTTTTGTTTTATTATTTTAAGTTCTCTTTTATTTCTTTCATCAGCCGTGGCGAAAATGTGACTCGTGAGCACATTGTGGCTCGCAATGATAGCTGTGCATTTCTCTTGCTTCCTACCGCCCCCAACCCCCACCCTCTCACTCACTGGAGTCAAACTCTGTTTCATTTGTAATTATATCTGACCTGCGAGTGGCGTATCGACGCAATGTCTCTCTTGAAACCATGTACCTCTACAAAAACGAAAGTTTCAAGGAGGATGGGAGGACGCATTTTTTGCTGCCAATATGGTGAGAATATTAAATGTATGATTTGTTCACAAGTATTACGAGGAAAATGGTTGTCTAACATAAAACAGCATTATACTACATGTCACTCATGAAACATTAAAAGGTTGTGTTATTATTATTATTATTATTATTATTATTATTATTATTATTATCGTCATCATCATCATCATCATCCCTCTACGTCGATCCTTTTTCAGCAGATGTAGGCCTACGAATAATGCGGTTAGATCTTCAATTATTTAAACTCACAGATTTGCAATATGATGTTAAATGAAAGCTAGATGTAAGGACTTGACAAATGTTGAACTTTTGCCAAAAAATAAATACCCGAAGCTTCATTCTTTCGCTTGCTCTGTTTGCTACAACTTATGTTTGTGAAAAATTATATTCAACAATGAAAATAGTAAAAACCAAATTTAGATCACGACTGACAGACAAATACCTTCGTGATCAACTACGACTGGAAGTAAGTGACATAATTCCTGCTTTTGAAACTCTGTCGCAGAGACATTCTGAAGACAGTTAATTTTAGGTTGTGATAATGTGCCCTATGTTTTCTTGTTCATTTCTTTCTTCGTTACACGTACTAAACATTAGTTTGTAGCCTTGTACTGTATAAAATTATATTTAAGTGCTTGACGTAAGGAAAATGAAAATCCGTTAATAAGTCAGACAGTTGCTTCACTTCCCCTTCGGGTGTCCGCCTCCCTCCATAGGTGCTATGCACGTTGCAGGTTACACAGTGGCTCGGGCACCATTACATTTTCACCACCGCTGCTGTAGAGAATGAACAATTTAAGGGAAGACTCCACTGAAAATCATGAAAATTTTTCCAAATTTTTTTTACCTATTTCACTTATTCAGAATTTATATTTTCATACCCCAAATGGATTCAGCTCAATTCTGATTACAAATACTCGTATGTTTACACTTTTTTAATTAAGGCTGGAAGGGGCGTGGAATTTAAAGAGCTGTCAAAATTGTTTTTCATCGAAGAATTCTTTTTTAAAATGTCTGATTACAAATCTAGTAACTTTTGTTCGCTCCCTGAAGTTACTAGATGAATGTAACGGAGGAGAATATTAATTTGCATAAATATTCATTTTATTTTCAAATCTATTTTTCTGTGTTCATTTTTGTTGATTCAACACCAACTTTCTTTTGCCAAATATTAATCAATCTGGATGAAATTTTTACTGCAAGTATTTATGAGGTAGCTGCATGTTTCCATGCATTTATTTTGTGAGAAATGCTGCTAGTTTATTTTATTAATATTTTCCTTAAGAAAAGATATTAATAAAATAAACTAGCAACATTAAGAAAAATATTAATAAAATAAACTAGCAGCGTTTCTCACAAAATAAATGCATAGAAACATGCAGCTATCTCATAAATACTTGCAGTAAAAATTTAATCCAGATTGATTAATATTTGGCATAAGAAAGTTGGTGTTGAATCAACAAAAATGAACACAGAAAAATAGATTTGAAAATAAAGTGAATATTTATGTAAATTAATATTATCCTCCGCTACATTCATCTAGTAACTTCAGGGAGCCAACAAAAAGTTACTAGATTTGTAATCAGAAATTTTAAAAAAGTATTCTTCGATGAAAAACAATTTTGACAGCTCTTTAAATTCCACGCCCCCTCCCGCCTTAATTTAAAAAGTGTAAACATACGAGTATTTGTAATCAGAATTGAGCTGAATCCATTTGAGGTATGAAAATATAAATTCTGAATAAGTGAAATAGCTAAAAAAAAATTTGGAAAAATTTTCATGATTTTCAGTGGAGTCTTCCCTTAATTTTTAAAGATTTGAGAGTTCCTTCGTTGAACTTTACAAGGTCAGATTTTCAAATAAACAAAAGTTTACAATTTGCAAAGAAAATTTACAATTTGTGAGAATTGTAAACACTGTGAAACAGGCCCTTAATCCAGTAGCGGCTGGTGGTCAAAATAATGGGTGTGCTACAATTTCTATATTGGCCTACTGTATACACTTATATGTATTTATCTTAATTTGAGACTCGCCTAGTGACGAAATATGAAGTCCATACGACGTTCCTTCCTACTGCAGAACTTGTCAATTACCCTGGTGTTAAACCCTTCAACTTGGATATCATACTCTTTTCTATTGACAGTGTTACTTCACAGAATGGATCCTTTGAATTGTTGGAGGCTATGTATCGTAACAATTGAACAGCTCTATCTATATTCCGGAAGGCAGGTGTTCCTTATAGAACTCAAAGTTGTGTCTGTAACACTCTTTTATTCAGTACAGTATAGCTGTTGACAGCAACTTCAAGTTCGCGTTTAGGAAAATTAGGCTATCCAAAAATTGCCAGAAAATTTGCTGTTTAACAATTTTGTTGCATCTAGATAGCTTAAAGACTGGAAACGGTGAGTAGTTTTCTGAATTACTATACGGTCACATACTTCCTTGGCTTCAGTTTTCTCGGATTCCATTCTCCGTCGCTTGCTGACTGATTCAGGAGGAACCTCAAAAACCAGGTAGACGGCAGCAGCAGTCGGGCACTTGAATTACCAAATAGGCCTACATTGTAAATAGTTCCGAGTTCTTCCACAAACAAGCATTCTCTCGTTACGCTTTACTTTTGCAATCTCCAAGCTGTGTTGTGCTGAAGCTGACTACAGCACTTCCCCGCGTAAAAATAGCCAATCAGGGCAGTGATTTCAGCTTCGCACATGCGCATTAATTGTCTACATTCTCATGTAGAGTTTTGAGTAGCACATTGTACCCCCTGAGGCACCAAAGAGCTAAGAGCGAAGACTGAACACTCTATAACGCGTCGTGAACATAACCACGGAAAATTGTCAAATGGCAGATCAGATACTATGGTATTGCAAATACATTATTTGAGCAAAAATTATCATTGTGCTGTAGCACTGTAGCACATAAGGACTGGCCGCCCCTGCCTTATTCTCGATCTGAGAAAGAGCAAAAAGCGTTGCGTTGTTTGGAAGGTTCAAACGGTAGACAACCGGATGATAAGCGTTTAACGATCTACTGAAGGCTTCTGAAAGCTTCCGATCTGAATGGTGGCCGCATTGAGGTGCCGCAGAAGGAATGGAGACACGGTTCGCAGCTCTGTGCGCCGACACAGCATTGCAATCTGTAGCAGATATCACGAGACAATGGAAACGACAAGATCCCAGGTACAGCAGCTCACATCACACTGTTCGTCAACAGGTTCGTTCCAACAAGCGGTTCATGGATCAGTTCATGTACGGTTCCTGTACCATCTTATGCGCATGCGCTAGTTGAGCGAGCATCTGCTATGGGATTGAAACTGGACTGGACGCTGTTGGAACGCTTTCGCGGATCGTTATGTACTAAATCCAGAGATGCTATAACTGTGATCATCTTTGCTAAGAACGGGATGCTTAATTATTATCGTTTCGCAGCTAATTCTAATTGCAGAAAATAGAATTTCGATCATTTTCTATAAAAAGATGACAAAAAATATGGAAGGCAAGAATTCCGATAATTCAATGTCGTGTACTGAGGGACTCTCATCTAAAAATAGTTCTTTTTTAATTATTAATTTATGTACGTTATTTATTATACTTTTAATCAAAGCTGCATGTTGAAATTGTAATTAACTATTCAATACCCAAATAATTTCCATTCTCTTTCTTTTTGGCGAAAATTTAAATGAAATCTCTAGTTTTATTATTCGTCTGCACTGTCACTTTTCATCTTAACCTCATTGATGTGAACAGTCGATCATGTCTTTCTTCAGTATCCAGGAGACGTTGGTGAGCTTATGCGCATGCGCGTCTCTCGTACTCTTCTGTACATGCCTCAATCCGCGGACAATTTCTGACCGTTCCGAACCCGTGTCAAAAGCTTGTTGGAACGCCCGACTGCAGTACATGTTTCCGGTTCAGGACTGGTTCGGATTGTGTTGGGACGCTTTTTCTGTACTGCGCATGCTCACGATGGTTACGGACGGTTCCTGACTGTTGTTGGAACGAACCTCGATTGACGACTTGTTTCACACGTTTCTGCTCATTAATTATAGGCCTAACGCAATCTGACGGGGTGGAAATTATTTATCTCATCCGTTACTAAAGTGAAGACAACCAGAGTTGTTCGCTGACGTTTACAGAACACGTGCAGGTTATTATAAGAAGTTATAAACAACAGTCAAACTTTCATTCTGCTTTTCATTACCATGGCAACTCCTGTTGCTGAATATAACCTTTCCTTTTTTTTACGTAGGCTGTCTTTGTCTTTCTGCATTTCACTGCTCATACATTACCAGTAGAGACAGAAAACTAACAATGACTCTTTGTTGTAGGAAAAATAATAGCTTATTTAATAAAACTACTACCACAGTCTAGTACAGTGATGTCAAAGCAAGCGCATTTTTCTGACCTTGACGTCGTGCGCGGGCAGCAAGCGCTAAGTATGGAAAGAGGAAGGGTTATATATATGAATAAGCAACCTGTTGGATAAAGAAAACAGTGGTGCACAAACTTCAAACGGAACGTGAAATTGTATGTCGTTATTTTTATATAGCTTCTTTCTGTTTAATATTATCTACATTGTCTGTAAAACGAAAGTACTAACACTGATTTCTTAATATTGCACTTGTGTTTTAAATCTTAATAACATAATAGAGAGTTAAGAAGGAATATTCACTTAAATTCCTTAGTAGTATAATATTATTCTGTATTAAGTGGATGAAACACATCATTCATAAAGAAAGTGATATTCCAAAGAAAGAGATTGAGTATGACATGATAAGTTGGAATTTATATTGATGGTATCTCTAGCCTTCCAAAAGTACTCAATAAACTAATCAAAACAATATTACAGTACAAAGAAAAGTTACCTAGGTGCTGTATCTGTTTTAAGTGTAACTAATATTACATAACAAAACACTTATCGCATTATGCTTTTAAGGTGATATTTGTGAGCAACTTCCTACCATCAGAATATTAAATTATTTTCTCGAAATATGCTGAAGCTATAGAGCTGACATTTTTACAACACATGGGCACGTATCTTTTGATTATGATGTAACAGTAGTTGCTTTGTTAATTCATTTCCTTACAAACAATTTCCATGCGAATATTTTCAAAATTTTCAATACATTATCTTCAGTAATACGTATATACGGTATATTAGATTTACGAAAACATTATGTAAGGCTACTAAATAAATAGGCCTATACCTGAAAATTTTACTTTTCAATACGAAAAGTTGAGAAAATATATCTTTTGAATAAAAAGATCAAACTTGTGAAAAATGAGCATTAAAATTAAAACTTACATTCTTATAATGCACTTATACTTCTCAGGAAAATCTAAAAATTAACATGGATACAGTTTTAATAAGTTCTCTAACCTTTATCTATTGAATCAGTGTTGACATCCCTGAATATAGCTCGACCAAGCGGCATGTACCACCTCTTTCGTCTGTTTCTTTCCTTTCTGCTGTAAAGCGCTCAGGCTCTCCTGGGCTCTAAAGCGCGCGCTTGCTCCTGTGGACATCAATTGACATGCCTGGTCTAGTATATACAGTCACGAAGCTCAATACGTAGTAAATATGCATCCATAGATAGTTGCTAACCACTAGGATCGCTAATATCGTCTCATTACAGAAATGCGAAATAGTGCCGCCGGGCATAGTCTATTGTTCCTAGTACCCTCACAACTCAAGCTTCGTGACTGTATATGCTAGACTGTGCTATTACATTAACGCGTTGTGAGTAGGCCTACATCATGTATACAAATTGAACAAATGACAAGCGCAATCGAGCGAAACCGCGTGTTATTGTAACTAGGCAACATCAGTGTTGTCAATTTAGCGCTTTTTCCGCTAGATGTAGTGCATTTCTGTGTCCGTTTTGCTGATAAAATTTATTAAATTTGCATTGTTTATATTTAGATTAGGGATTTAGCAGTTTTTTAACCCTCACAGAGGCAAAATAAATATTTTTTTTTAAATTCATTAATGATATACAGACATTCTGAACAAAAAATGTATAAAATGTGTCCTATTCTCAATATTTTCAGAGCTACACTTATTTGAAGTCGTTAGTAAAATATCTTTTTGCTTAGTTTTAAGGGTAAAAGAATATTACAGATAAAGAATGAACTATTCAGAAGTGTAATTTCCTTAATTGCCTAAAAATGTGTTTTAGTTGCTTTCTACAGATTTTATTTTTCGATTTTTAATTGAAAATTACATCATTACGCAATTATCACAACAATTGTTACAAATCATACGACTTTAGGATCTTGATTCTTTACAGTTTAATTGTGCATCCTAATGTACAGTCTTTAAGAATTTACAAGAGTGATGTCATTTGTAAGAAACATGTAATTTTATAGTTAAAATCGAACTGTGGAGTAACGGTCAGCGCGTCTGGCTGCGAAACCAGGTGGCCCGGGTTCGAATCCCGGTCGGGGCAAGTTACCTGGTTGAGGTTTTTTCCGGGGTTTTCCCTCAACCCAATACGAGCAAATGCTGGGTAACTTTCGGTGCTGGACCCCGGACTCATTTCACCGGCATTATCACCTTCATATGATTCAGACGCTAAATAACCTAGATGTTGATACAGCGTCGTAAAATAACCCAATTAAAAACAATCGAACTTATTCTGTACGAAGCAACTATGGAATTCACAACACATTTTTAGCTTCAGAATAGCGTAACTCTGAAAATATTGAGATTAGGACAAATGTCTTTCTTTAGACATCATCCTGATAGTGCTGTATTTTCAAAATTGTCTCATAATAATCTCTTTCTATTATCTAATATTATTTGAAATATATTAACTTTCTATGTATTTTAGCTTAATTCTGCTACACAGTTTATTTCAGTGTTTAATTAATAGTTCATAGTATTTTGTTGTTTAATTCGTAAATAACTCTTGTATACATGTAACTCTCATCTAAATCAAATTGTTGAATTCTTTGTAAGTTCATGCATATGTAATATACATATATATATATATATATATATATATATATATATATATATATATATATATATATACTTTTTGCTGGTTGAGTGGAAGAGAAGGCCTTACGGCCTTAACTCTGGCAGCTAAAATAAATTATTATTATTATTATTATTATTATTATTATTATTATTATTATTATTATTATTATTATAAATGTTTATATGACATTTTTTCCTCAAAATGTCTTTGGAAATGTGTTCCGTAAGTGCCGGTAACTCCTCGTGAATCACCCTGTTTATAAATTTAGAACTTTTGCACTCTTTTGTAGTGAATTTTGAAACTCAAGTTGGCAGCACTGACAACATATAACGATGCAATAGGGCTGTAAACCTGTGTAAAAAACACGATCGAGAATGTTATTCGTTTGTCTTTTAATTTTGAGTTTACAGTAATTTCTTTCTGTAAGTATATTGATGCGTTCTGTGCCATTTAAAGCACACATTTTTTTTTTTATTTTGCAACAATTTTCTACATATAACGCTATTGCTGTGTGTGTATATTCCATTGATTAGTTTGTAATGGTCAAATTTTTGTATAGGTTTTCGGTGTATTATTTTAATATGAAATACTGTAGACGTCTGTTCTGTGTGAAGTTCGTATTGCTCGGACTGAAAACATCCCGATACATAGGCCTGAATCACGCCCAGATACTCCTAGTGACAATCCCAGACATTAATAACGTCTTGCATTCCATTTGTCGCTTGAAGGTGTAGTGTGCGTATGATGAATTATTTCGTCACATAAAAATGTCACCTGTTGATCTCGCTGGATGTTTGTAGGTCGCCCCGCTACGAGAGCAGGGCGTGTTGACTCGTGGCAGGCAGATGTTTATGTTCTGTGTGACAGTCATTTGTCATTAGTTCTTTCCTCCCTTTTTATGGAGTGTTGCAATACATTATTTCCATGAATTGTGGATTTCCCATATTTCCTTTCGGGTCTTTACCTCATCTCGTCTTATTTTATTTTTAATCCATTGTCTCGTGTAGTTACGTCACTCCATTGCGTGGTAGTCACGTTTCTTTCCAACACCGTCTTAGCTATAATAACTAGCATTCATCCTATACTAATTTTTACGTTTCATTCCTCCTGCAAACAATGTAGCTACACTAATTTACTGGTTTCCATGGTAATGTTGATAGGTTTTTGTTAGCATTTAAACGTCCTCCGGAAATCATGGGCAGTCGGAAATTACAGACGTTGTCTTCATTATGGGAAATACGTACCTTTTGCAATTTGTTGCTAGTTACATTCCCAAACGATCAGTTTTACCAATGATCATCTGTTTTCGCTTGACAATGGGAAACGCGCTATGTATTTTAAATATACATATACATATATTATCATCCTTAATTAGGGCCAAAATATCTCTTTATTACATAAAGTATTCATTCATTCACAGTTTTCTGCCCAAAAGTAGGCATTTCACTGCAAACTCAGCATTCTCCAATCTTTCCTCTTTTCTGCCTTCCTCTTAGTCTCCTCATATGATCCATATATCTTAATGTCGTCTATCATCTGATATCTTCTTCTGCCTCAAACTCTTCTCCCGTTCACCATTCCTTCCAGTGCATCCTTCAGTAAGCAGTTTCTTCTTAGCCAATGACCCAGACAATTCCTTTTCCTCTCTCTGACCAGTTTCATCATCATTCTTTCTTCACCCACTCTTTCCAAGACAGCTCCATTTCTTATTCTGTCTGTCCATTTCACACGCTCCATTCTTCTCCATATCAACATTTCAAATGTTTCTAGTCGCTTCTCTTCACTTCGTCGTAATGTCCGTGTTTCTGCCCCATACAATGCCACAATCTTAACAAAGCACTTCACTAGTCTCTTCCTTAGTTCTTTTTCCAGAGGTCCGCAGAAGATGCTCCTTTTTCTATTAAAAGCTTCCTTTGCCATTGCTATCCTCCTTTTGACTTCCTGGCAGCAGCTCATGTTACTGCTTATAGTACACTCCAAGTATTTGAAGCTGTCCACTTGCTCTGCTTTTTAATTTAGAATTCGTACGTTTACTTTCTTTACTTTTCCTCCTACGACCATGATTTTCGTCTTGTTTGCATATATCTTCAACCTATACTGCTCACAGCTGTCATTCAGCTCCAGTGGCATATCCCTTAGTATCATCTTCTCTTCTGCTAACAACGCCATATCATCAGCAAATCTCATGCACTTTATTCTTCTTCCTCCTACTATCATTTTTATTAGGTTATTTTACGACGCTTTATCAACATCTCAGATTATTTAGCGTCTGAATGAGATGAAGGTGATAATGCCGGTGAAATGAGTCCGGGGTCCAGCACCCTACTATCATCCCTCCCATGTTCTGAACAGGGTAAGTGATAAATAACTTTGTTTTCATATAATTAGTATATTGCTCAGGCAGTTACAGTCATCCAGTCTGCCGTGGTTCAGATTACGATCGCTTTCTGTTTGCGTTGTTAGCTGTATGGAGATTGTTCATTTTTCTCGTGTCTACTGTAAAGCAATGGTTGTAGAAGGATTCAGCAGGGGGAATTCGATAATCTACCACATGAAAATTTACTCGTAGTTACTTTTATCAAGGAGAATGACATTTCCACCAAACTTTGAGGCACATAAGCCACGAGGTAAGCAACGCTGTTAAGGATCTTTTCATGAACCATTAATTTTTATTTTTAATGTGATATGAGAGTTATTTAAATATTTATTTTCATCACAACGCACTTAAGATTTCCTCGTGTATAAGCTCTTAGGAAGAATATGTTATGTGAGAGTGGATTTGTACAACGGATGACGAACAAATAACTGACAGATAAAAAAAGAAATCATAGGAAATATTTACCATGTCTAAAGGCTCATTCACAATGAAAATTAAACATAACGTAAGCGTTAACTTAACGTTACAGTAAAATCAAGAAGTCATACCATCATTCACGATGGGAACATAAACATAACAGCAAACATACTTGGTAACCATGGAAACATAACAACGACGCCATTTCCTCATATTCTGTCGTATACTTCAGCGCTCCACGATTGTGTTCTGTTTGCAAATCACGTAAGCATAAGCATGGAAGTTTGGAGTTTGCAAACTTTCATGTTAACATCTTACGGTAATGTTTATGTGAATGATTATGTGAATCATTGTGAATGACCCCATTTGATAGCCTGGGCGCAAACTTCTGTGTTTATGTTACGGTTATGTTTAATTTTCATTGTGAATGGGCCTTAACTCGAACACAGCTTTTGAAACATGCGTTGTAACGTCACAACAATGCAATTACGTTTTGCAGTCGCTTGATGTTTACTAAGTTTTATCGCATTTTATTTCAATTTTTATTGAGAAAGTTAAATCTTCATTAGTTTTCAAATACGAGTACATATTATTATATTCTAATCTCATTTTCTAGTAAAATAACCTACTCTCTAATGCACTGTTACCATTTTTGGTCTGTAATTTCTTTCATCTCCATTCTGTATAATCAGACTAATATCAGAGATTACGAACATTATTAACGTTTGACGGTCGTCCAGATGTACTGATTACGGTTCATGAAATTAGTTGCGAATGTTTCTTGGTTCACAGTCAACAGTCAAACATCCTACAGAATGGATTTAGAAAACGCTACCGTGGTGGGATATTAAAATCTTTATCGCTTACCGTTCTTTCTGCCGTGGTTTGTGGGCGCATTGAATATTTTTAATTGAATGAAGTTTTAATTCGAATTGCTGTCTGCTCATTTGCTCTGCAATAAAAGCGGTGGAGTCCCCGTTGTGATCCGGGCTGAACGAATCTCTGTTTGTAGACGTCATTAAGGACTTGAGTGACTAATTAAAATGCATGGACATATCTTTCCTTTTAGTGTGCGTGGGTGATGCCACGCCATTTGTTTTTTTTTTGGGGGGGGGGAGAAGAGTTGAGCTTTGGATCGAACATCATACCATTAAGGGAGGGGGTTTGAGATCAGTTTAACAGTGCTGTAACATTTAGTTATTTTGTCAACAGTAATCTCGCTACAGGTTTTGATTTATCTAGAGAAAATCAAAACTCGAATGGGATTTAATTGACTATTACACGATTAGAAGAAAGTATATAAAGATTAGAAGTAACAAAGTACTCCAATACAATAAAATATTAATTGACTTACGAAAATACAACTGTCTTCAATTAATGTATTATTGTACCATCTCAACATTACAAATATTACGCTAGATGGCAGTAGTGTGTTATGATTAGCTGTTTTCTTGTTATCAGGTGTGCCAACTATGGAATCTTCATTGAACTCTGTGGACGGTTACTAGTCATGAAGGATTTGTTGATTCAGTTTCATTTTTATTAAAACATTTGCATTCCACTTCAATCATCCGGATCCCAGTAATGAACGTCACTTGACAGATGATTTTCAATAAATCTTAGTATTAAACAATCTCTGATACGTGACTATTCATAATATCATATAGCTGAAGCTATAACATAACCTAAATAATATAAACGAGTGTTAGAAAAGTTTTAATTATGGATGATGAAATATACAAGAAACGTTTTAATTAACGATGATGAAATAAAAAATAAACATGAATAATTTTAAAAGAAGCAATTACTGAAAGTACAATTTTCAAATTTGAATATTTTGGTGGTTGGTGGTTCAGTTGATGTTATATTGGACGTGTGCATAAAAGAAGTGAACTCGGTGATGTACATGGTGTAGCCCTCAACTTATTCAGGATTTCCGAATGGTGCCATTCATTTATTTGTAAATAGGGTTTCAGGGAAGATGCATAGCTATGACCAGTGATGTTTATTAATTCTTGTTCTTGAATGCCAATGCGAGTCATATTTGAAAGTGCTGTGCATCGACTGGAGTGGTTTGTAATTTTCTGTTTTTTTTTTTTTTTTTTTTTTTTGACATCCAGACCATTGCAGTTTGAAATGTTGGAAAACAAAGAAACAAATGCTAGGGTAGTGATAAAAATAAACAAATGCTAGGGACGCGATAAAATAAAACAAATGCTAGGGACGCGATAAAATTGTGCGATAAGCAACCGTGATTGGTTGAAAGACGTCCTTTCGTACCGTTTTATTGGTCAAAAGTAGTGTGACGTAGTAAAAGTGTAATAGTCAGAAAAATACATTTTTGAACTTAAAAAAAAATAAAAAAAGACAGTATGTTTGAATGATGATAATGCAGTGTATGAAGGTGATATGGCGTAGACATAATAGTTTTGACGAAGGCTGAAATATGAGCTGAATGAAATTTAATTCAGGTTGAATATATTTTTTATTAGGAAGAATATTTGACAAATGGGTGTTATGATGGCGATGGGCAGACCGATAAAGAACTTCAGACAAAATCTGTAGGATTTTTTTTACCACAATCAATTTCGATGATGTTATCTTCTTCACATAACGTTGTTGTGTAAATGCTGCTCTATTTTTCCCCATACTTATTAAGTATTTAAACCAGAAATGGAGTCTGAAATTGAGAAGATATGATCGCGTAACTAGAGTACATACAGGAGTAATATGTTGGTATTTGTATACAATAGCAATTACGAAACGTGTTAAAAGAATTGTCATGTTTTTCAGAGTTCAAAAGTCACACGATGAGAACTGAAAATGGTGTAATGAAATTTGAGAAGGCGATCAGCATTTGCCATCATTAAAGCTTATCATCATCATCATCATCATCATCATCATCATCATCATCATCATCATCATCATCATCATCATCGTCGTCGTCGACGAAAGATGTGCCGTATTGATTTTAATTTTTTTTTATTTACGTAAATAATGATATACAATGGGGCTAACACAAGAATTACCTTTGTACACAATCCATGCTGCATTCACATTGGTTTGGAGTGATCATTAAAAAATATTCAAGACTAAGTTAGAAACATATTAAACGAATTATCCTTGCACCAAAAACGGATGTTCCCTACAACCAGTATTTTGATTATTTGTATACAATGGCGAATAAAGTGTATTTTAAAGTGAAGCAATTCACAGTACAGCAGTAGATTGATATACCTGGACCGCAGTCTAAAATGAGAATATTGCAACACAGAAAAATGTTTAGTTTTACAAATTTAATTTCACTAGATATTGTATAGCCAAAACGGAAATTGCACAGTTTAGACGTAAAGCGGATCGAGAGCTTTTCCAGTTAATCCACAGATCCCGTTTGATCGGACAGCCAGTCTGCAAGGCAGTCCTGTTCATGTTGCACAGCAGATTAAACAAAAAACACGCGTTCTTGTTACGCTGTCGTTGGGGCAACTCCCTGATTTAGTCGCTATTGAGAATGGTTATAAAATAAATGACGACTCCCGAGCGCTTGAAACAGCTGAAGGTTGCGTTACTTCTAGTTTAGTGGGCCATGAAAATTTTAATAAATGTGGCACAGGTAATAAAAAAATAAATGAAAAGACTCGTAAATATTCTAAAAGAATTAAAGACGACGTTTTCTTTTTGGATATGATGGAGCGATTAGGCTTAAGAGAAGAGTGACAGAATTCTTCGAATCTCTATAATTATTGTGAGCGTGTTTGATACTGTAATAAAAGTCTGAGATTTCTGTCTTCATATTCCGCTGATTTAAATTTAACAAGTTAAATTCAGCATGTTGTGCTATTAGATCTATGCAAGAGATAGTAAATACCAATACTTCAAAAACAATATACTTTGCATACTTCCACTCGGTAATGAGTTTTGGAATAATATTCTGGGGAAATTCCACAGATAGTAACAGTATATTCCTACTACAAAAAAGAGTAATTAGAATAATAGTAGATGCCAAATCTAGGGAATCGTGTAGGACTATTTAAAAAAAACTACAAATAATGCCCATGGCTTGCCAGAATATTTTTAATTAATAAACTTCCTCGTATGTAATCGTGAAAACTTTGTAACTAATTCAACAGTTCATAGCATAAATAGTCGCCAAAAATGACTTTCATACTCCATCGGCAAGTCTGTCGTGCTGTCAAAAAGGAGTGCGTTATATGACAGTAAAAATGTTTAATAGCCTTCCTATGGATATAAAAAAATCAAACTCAAAACTTAAGATTATTTAGGGCCAAATTAAAGAAGTACCTAATTTCTCACGCCTTCTATTCTGTAGTGAATTTATGACATTCAATAACGCTTCATGGATATTTCTGTTTTTTATTAAATATCGATACTCTTCTGTATATATTTCAACTAGACTGTGACTATAATTAAGACTTTGTAGTACTATTAAGATTTTTTGACTTGTTCCATATTCTAGCTGTCAAGCGATGTATGAATACCATGGAATGTAAATAAATACAATACAATACAATACAATTGGGGCTAAACGACAAAGTTTCTGCTGTTCTCACAGCCCCAAATATGGTTACTGCCACAGTCTACTATATACAGTCGCGAAGCTCAATATGTAGTAAAAATGCAAACATGAGTAGTTGCCCACCACTAGGATCGCTACTATCGCCTCATCATCGCAGATCTCTCTCCTAGCAGCCGACAAAATATGTTAACACTTTCGTTGTCGTGTTGTTTTGGAAAAATTAACACCTTCCTTCCATTATCGAAATATTAAATGCATAAAGTTAATTTGTTATTTTAATGAATTATATTAAATTCCACCATAAACTCGAAGATACCTGCAAGAAATAAGTTAATATAATTTTTGTTTGTGCAAAACGAACTGAAATTTACTATAATAGCTTCACTCATTCAAGATTATAGCGATAATTAACTATGAAACCAATAAATATTAATTTGTATTTCCCTTTACAACAATAATAATGGAAATATGAATTAATGGAGTAACTTACGTGTACCGGTACTTGTAGTGTAGGCTTACGTAGTTAACAAAGTGGGATGAGGTTAAGCAATAATAATCACACCAGAATTGGAAATAAAACGTGATCAATAAATTTTATTGTAACAGACTTTTTCTACGTCTCTAGTAAAGTAACAAATAAAAATAACAACAAAATTAACAGCTATAATTAAAAACATATCCTTTGAAAAAAAAAGTAGGCCTAAGCAATAATAATCCCACCAGAATTGAAAATAAAACGTGATCAATAAATTTCATTAAAACAAACTTAATTTTTCTACGTCTTTAGTAAAATAATACATAAAAATAATAACAAAATTAATAGCTACAATTAAAAATATATCCTCTGAAAAAAAAAAAGTAGACCTAACCTTTATTTCTCTGGAAATTTAGCAGCCTAAGTGACAGAACTTTAACCGGTATCTAATGTCCTTTCGGTTAGACTGAAACATTTCATTGTGAAATTTAAGGATATAATGTATTCTAACAGCCACAAAGAACTTCAAATTAACAGTTTTGTTTCTGCACAGCATTCTTGTGGAAACCCAGGAACCTATCTGAATCTTTCGGAAATCGGGAAAAGGATAACTCTGGCCTCTTTCTCTTACTGTTGCTACAATTTATAGCACTACAAACGTCTTCTCCTTGTCCCATATTATTATTCCAATTATATTTTAGCCATTAACATTTTAATTATAACCAATAACGAACATTTCACAAGCACCAATGTGAAATACGCAACGAGCTAGCACTCGATAGAAATACGACACAGTCCAAAGTCGACCATGGACAGTCTATTGTTTCTAGTTGCTAACCGCTTGGAGCGCTTTATCACGAGATTTGCAAAAAAAAAACACCTCAAGCTTCGCGACTGTATATAGTAGACTGTGGTTACTGCCGTCAAAGAAATTAAACCTTCGCCATCTAGTGTTTGTTCCGTACACATTAAACCTTATCACCAAAGTTTACAGAGTGCAACTTTATTACTACCTTCAACCAGTGCCTTGACTCTGGAATTTCGGTAGTAACTTAATTGTCATCGTCATCGTTATCGTCATTTCCGCAGGAATACTTATGGAATAGCGGTAACAGACGAAAATACATGGGTTCCAATCTAGATATAGAATTGTTGGTTCTGCGGAGTGAACCTCACTATGAAATTTTTGGTAATTTGATAGAAGACGGGCACTTGGTTGAATATAGTAAGTATTACCAACTTTTTTATTTCAGAGTTAAATGTTAGTGATCTTTTAGTGACTTTTACATGTTAGTTCTAGGTTTTTTATACTAGGTGTCGCCGTGATTTTCTTTTAATTTGATTGGTTATAGTTGTCATTTGTTCTAGAATTTTCATTTATTTTGAATGGATAATGACGTTATTAGTTGTTCTTGGTTGTTTGAAGTGAGTGGCGTTATGTTGTGTCTGATGGCTAAAGCTATTGAAAGTTTGTCATTTTATGATTTTTGGTATTTTTCTTTCGATTTGATTGGTCATAGTTGTAATTTATTCTAGAATTTTCATTAATTTTGAATGGATAATGACGTTGTCAGTTCTTGGTTGTTTGACGTGAGTGATGTTACATTATAGATTTCTCTGCATTTGTAGAATGCGCATCATCATGCTTACGAAAAGCCACTTTTCAGTGTCAATAATTTATTTTGTGTGCACAAGGTTGGAATTTTGAAGTAAGAGGGAAAGGAAGGAATCCGTGTTCTGAAATCATTTATTAAATTTTGTGACGATTTTGGTTTAGTTCTTTCGCTGGTGAATAAGGATTGTGTTGAATGTTGAGGAGAAAACTGTTTTTCTGTGGTTTAAAGGAATTATTTACTGAATTTTCTGTACATGTTAAGGTGTAATAAGTGTTCGAAGAGAATTTCATTCAGTGTAAAGACGTGGTTTATGCACAGTTGACTGTACGACAAAGTGTTGGTTTACTTCTGTGTTGCCTGCATGGTTTAAGGTTAGATTGCCTTAAAGCCTGTGTCATTTATACTGGAAGTGAAGTGGTTGTCGATGAAGACGTCAATGAGAATTGAATTTTATTTGATAAGGTGATAAATTATTTTGTTTTGTTTTGTGTTTTAGTGACTTTTGGGGATAAATTGCGGACAAAAACTGCCAGAAAAGTACTACCAACTATGAAGTTCGAATGCCACGAAACGCCAAAAGAATCAAAGGAAAAAAATTAAATATATTTTCATTTTTTTTGGAGGGCTTGTTCTTCTTTAAAAATATGAATATATATTTGATTTTTCATCTTTGATTTTGCGATGTTTGGTGACATTTGGACTTCATAGTTGGCAGAACGTTTTTGGTAGTTTTCGTCAGCCATGTTGGATTTTGCCCGTCTTCTATCAAATTACCAAATTTTTTAAATATGAATAAAATATGACTTTTTTATAAATGTAAAATTTGACAATAGTAATGCAATATAAGTACCAATTAATAGTCTTAATACATAATATAAAGATGGTCCTGTAGTGCCTAATAATGTTAATAAATGTCCAGCAATTGTATTGGCTGTATATTAAAGATAGATAGGTAGGTAGGTAGGTAGGTAGGTAGGTAGGTAGGTAGATAGGTAGATGGGTAGATGGATGGATGGATGGATGGATTTATTTGTTCCATAATATTCTTACATTTGCTTTATAGCATAGAATAAAAAACATGTCCAATTCTTACGTTTAACAATAAAATGCAATACATATAAAATGCAAATATGAAATATGTACAGAATTAATACCTTAATAACAATAATATTTTATACAATGTAATATGTTTACCATTTAATAGTATTATAATATTGTGATTTTATTAGTTACAACAATGTAATTTATTCGTCACAACAATAATTCCTTTCTACAATTCACCTTAAACGCTCTCGTCAACAATTGGATCTTCACTCAACACAGTATTCGTTATAGCACTCCACCGACGACAATGACAATTTACTTGGACTATTACGCACAACAATGAACTGTTAATCTTAACTAATATTTACAAAGCACTATTTACAAATCACAACTACCAGTTCTCAGTTCACAGTTCTTCTATCTCAGTCACTCGAGTTCACAGTATCTCGAACCAGAGACCTTCAGAGACAGTTCACTGTACTCGAACTCGGGTCCCTCCAACTGCGGTCCACTGCACTCGAACTCAGGTTCCTCCAACTGCGGTCCACTGCACTCGAACTCAGGCCTTCGGATGCTGACGCAGATGCGGACGCACACTCGAGTCGAACTCCGGCACACAAGTCTGGCTTGCTTGCTCTGGCTTACTCACTGACTGAATAACTGAAAACTCTGAAACTGCCGTCGTTCCTTCGCGACCGTAATTTATAACCACAGCGACGTAACCTCGAAGGTTCCACCCGTCTCTAGAGATGGCATTCCAGAGAAATCCAGGGCCCTCTCCTCTCTACCAGCACCAGATGCGCGCGCAAACTCGTCGCGTGACGTAATACACCCTCTCTCTTCTCTCCACCGCGCGACGTCACTCAATGTTCCGTGGAGCCTGTGCGATCTGCTTTCATGCGGGACGCTGGTCGTGAGTTTGATTCTCACGTCGCTGTCACAATATTTACACAGTACTGTGAAATGTCAAGAATTCATTTACAGAATAGAAAGTGTGAGATATTAAGTAATTTTTTAGTTTTGTCTTAAATAATGCAGGGTTTTGGCTATGATTCTTAATGTCTTCAGGAAGACTATTGAACAATTTTATCGCCATGTAACGTACTCCCCTTTGAAAGCATGATCAATTTGATGATGGCGTATGAAAATCATTCTTTCTGCGGGTATTTATACTATGTATGGCTGAGTTAGTTGGAAAATTTTCTTTATTACATAAGAGGAAATTTATTGTAGAGTATATGTATTGATTTGTTAAGGTTAGAATCTCTAATTTTTTAAAAAATAATCTACATGATTCTCTAGCCTTTGCTCCAACTATTATTCTAATGGCTCTTTTTTGTAATAAGAATATATTTTTACTATCTACAGAATTTCCCCAAAATATTAATCCGTAGGACATAATGGAATGAAAGTAGGCAAAATATATTGTCTTTAAGATACTGCTGTTTAGAAATTGTTGTAACGACCTAATTGCGAAGCATGATGAGCTAAGTTTGGGGGTTATTTCTTTGATATGATTTTTCCAATTTATTGTATTATTAATATGCAAACCAAGAAATTTGGTTGTTGATGTTTCTAGTAGAGGTATATTGTTGATAGTTGTGTCCAATGTTTCAGAGATTAAATTTGAAGTGGCTTTAAATTGAATTATGTTAGTCTTATTAATGTTTAATGCTAGTTTATTGGTTGTAAACCAGTCATAAATTTTAAGGAGAATTGTTTCTGTTTTATATTTGAATGTGGCAAAGTTATTGTCTGTAATTATGATACTTGTGTCATCTGCAAATAGTATAGGATAACCTATTCCTTTTATTATGGGGCC
This sequence comes from Periplaneta americana, assembly GCF_040183065.1. NCBI lineage: Eukaryota > Metazoa > Arthropoda > Insecta > Blattodea > Blattidae > Periplaneta > Periplaneta americana. The sequence goes on along the minus strand of NC_091128.1, from coordinate 156,393,119 downwards.
AAGGTCATTTATAAAAATTAAAAAAAAAGAAGAGGCCCTAATATAGATCCCTGTGGGACCCCATGTTGAAGTAGATTTAAAGGAGTTATTAAATGCGTTAATTTCTACTTTTTGTTTCCTGTTCAGGAGATATGACTCAAACCACTGATATGCTATGCCTTTAATACCATAGTATTCTAATTTTTGTAGTAGAATTGTATGGTTAATACAATCAAAAGCTTTGGAGAGATCACAGAATATCCCTCCTACTTGTAATTTTTCATTAAAGTGCCTCGAAAAATAGTACCCTGGGCCCGCTAGACCGGAACAGGAAATACACCACTGCCTCCATCTAAATAAAAGTATTTTCAAATGTCGGATACACATTTTAGTGTCATTTTATCCCACTCACAACTACCGCCGGTCGGTAGTTCGGTCGTCATTGATACCTCCGTTCTCCAATTGTCGTTTTCCTCCGAGCCTCCGCATACCCCCTCTCCCATCTACATTAGTACTGGAGATCACCGTTGGAGAGCTAACTCGTAATCTCCGATTTCTGCGGGCCGCTTGTAGTTGCTTCACATCGCTTGGCTGAGCAACACTACTGGCGCTCTTCTGTTGCTATCAGGTACGTACCGGTACTTCATTTTGCTGTTGTACACGATCTTTCGTTTACTGTTTTCAACCATAGACATAGTGTGCCATCAGTCTTGTACATTCAACACTGCATAGAATATTTTGTCAACTCTATTCTTCTAAGTCAGCGTAAATTCCAGTATTTAGTTGAAATATGTTGAAACTAATGAAGTTTTGTAGTGATGAAAGACTGGACTGCTTGCAATCAACTTTTACAACAGAAAAATCAAATAGTGTTGCAAATGGTGATTTCGATAAATCGAGATTCATCTGTCGGTATTTAATTAAAATATATTTTGAAGACTTAAATTACATTAATGATTATATATACACCTACACACACCATCTAGTCCTTTAAACTTAACATACTAATTACTGATTAGTAGCCAATATACATGATTATGAAATTGGAAATGGTAAACAAATTAATATTCCATACTGTAACTGGATTAATCTTGCTGCGTATTAGGGACCGATGTTGGGCTTGTGTGAGGGAGCAATGAACCTCCGGGTTCCTTGAAAGCCATTTGTAAGTAACTTATAAGTACTGTAGATTACATAAGAGTAAAACTATTTTTAAGGACATGAAATTATAAAATAAACTTCCCAGTTAATATTGTAAGTTCCCAATCAAAACTTTCTAAAAAGTACTTTTTAATTCGCTATTAAAGTCATTTTACTCTGTTGGTGAGTTCTACATAAATTCGCATGAAATCGTTGTTGGCCAACTGTTCAAAGACAGGTTTGTATTTCATAAGCGACAACAATAAGGCGTCCGTCATGAGGCAACTAATCAGACTTCAGATGTATACAAACAGTTCTTCCTCTGACACATATCGAGTGAAATGTACTGCCTGATAATAGATGTCCTATCAGCCAGCCAGAATATGACGTAACGCAAGAAATTGTTCTTTAATAAACCAATATACGTTTTTTTATTAGACTCATATAATCTATTAATTCTTTCAATTACTTTTCCTAGTTTCAATATATTTCGTGTTTCATATGACACACTAAATTGTTTCAAAAAAATTTCTAGTTACATTTGGTTACTGTTAATATATTGCGTGTGAACAGATAAATTTTGTTTCAGTAAATTATATTTATATTCGTGTTTTTCAAATATATGTGACGAAGCCTGTTACTTGCACGTCTAATGGTTTAATAAATTATTTAGAATATTAATTTCTTCCTGTAAGAAGTTTATGGTGTCAGGAGCCGATAAAACATCATTTCTATATAGTATATTCAGGTTATATTAAGGAGACAGGTTGGGGGACAAGGAAACTTGCTGAGTGGGCACGTTAGGAAAAACATGCTGACTTGGCATATAGTGAGAAACAATATCATGTGAAGTATATTGAGGTTAAAGAGACAGGTTGGGTGATAAGGAAACTTGCTGAGTGGGCACGTTAGGAAAAACATGCTGACTTGGAATATAGTGAGAAACAATATCATGTGAAGTAGTATACTCAGGTTAAGGAGACAGATTGGGGGAGAAGGAAACTTGCTGAGTTGGCACGTTGGGAAAAACATGCTTACTTGGCATATAGTGAGAAACAATATCATGTGAAATATTATATTGAGGTTAAGGAGATAGGTTGGGGGACAAGGAAAGTTGCTGAGTGGGCACGTTAGGAAAAACATGCTGACTTGGCATATAGTGAGAAACAATATCATGTGAAGTAGTATACTCAGGTTAAGGAGGCAGATTGGGGGACAAGGAAACTTGCTGAGTGGGCACGTTAGGAAAAACATGCTGACTTGGCATATAGTGAGAAACAATATCCTGTGAAGTAGTATATTCAGTTTAAGGAGACAGGTTGGGGGACAAGGAAACCTGCTGAGTGGGCACGTTAGGAAAAAATGCTAACTTGGCATATAGTGAGAAACAATATCATGTGAAGTAGTATACTCAGGTTAAGGAGACAGGTTGGGGGACAAGGAAACTTGCTGAGTGGGCACGTTAGGAAAAACATGCTGACTTGGCATATAGTGAGAAACAATATCATATGAAGTAGTATGCTCAGGTTAAGGAGACAGGTTGGGAGACAAGGAAACTAGCTGAGTGGGCACGTTAGGAAAAACATGCTGACTTGGCATATAGTGAGAAACAATATCATGTGAAGTATATTTAGGTTGAGGAGACAGGTTGGGGGACAAGGAAACTTGCTGAGTGGGCACGTTAGGAAAAACATGCTGACTTGGCATATAGTGAGAAACAATATCATGTGACGTAGTATATTCAGGTTAAGGAGACAGATTGGGGGACAAGGAAACTTGCTGAGTGGGCACGTTAGGAAAAACATGCTGACTTGGCATATAGTGAGAAACAATATCATGTGAAGTAGTATACTCAGGTTAAGGAGACAGATTGGGGGACAAGGAAACTTGCTGAGTGGGCACGTTAGGAAAAACATGCTGACTTGGCATATAGTGAGAAACAATATCATGTGAAGTATATTGAGGTTAAAGAGACAGGTTGGGTGATAAGGAAACTTGCTGAGTGGGCACGTTAGGAAAAACATGCTGACTTGGAATATAGTGAGAAACAATATCATGTGAATTAGTATATTGAGGTTAAGGAGACAGATTGGGGGAGAAGGAAACTTGCTGAGTTGGCACGTTGGGAAAAACATGCTGACTTGGCATATAGTGAGAAACATTATCATGTGAAATATTATATTGAGGTTAAGGAGATAGGTTGGGGGACAAGGAAAGTTGCTGAGTGGGCACGTTAGGAAAAACATGCTGACTTGGCATATAGTGAGAAACAATATCATGTGAAGTAGTATACTCAGGTTAAGGAGGCAGATTGGGGGACAAGGAAACTTGCTGAGTGGGCACGTTAGGAAAAACATGCTGACTTGGCATATAGTGAGAAACAATATCCTGTGAAGTAGTATATTCAGTTTAAGGAGACAGGTTGGGGGACAAGGAAACCTGCTGAGTGGGCACGTTAGGAAAAAATGCTAACTTGGCATAAGTGAGAAACAATATCATGTGAAGTAGTATACTCAGGTTAAGGAGACAGGTTGGGGGACAAGGAAACTTGCTGAGTGGGCACGTTAGGAAAAACATGCTGACTTGGCATATAGTGAGAAACAATATCATATGAAGTAGTATGCTCAGGTTAAGGAGACAGGTTGGGAGACAAGGAAACTTGCTGAGTGGGCACGTTAGGAAAAACATGCTGACTTGGCATATAGTGAGAAACAATATCATGTGAAGTAGTATATTTAGGTTGAGGAGACAGGTTGGGGGACAAGGAAACTTGCTGAGTGGGCACGTTAGGAAAAACATGCTGACTTGGCATATAGTGAGAAACAATATCATATGAAGTAGTATATTCAGGTTAAGGAGACAGATTGGGGGACAAGGAAACTTGCTGAGTGGGCACGTTAGGAAAAACATGCTGACTTGGCATATAGTGAGAAACAATATCATGTGAAGTAGTATATTCAGGTTAAGGAGACAGATTGGGGGACAAGGAAACTTGCTGAGTGGGCACGTTAGGAAAAACATGCTGACTTGGCATATAGTGAGAAACAATATCATGTGAAGTAGTATACTCAGGTTAAGGAGACAGATTGGGGGACAAGGAAACTTGCTGAGTGGGCACGTTAGGAAAAACATGCTGACTTGGCATATAGTGAGAAACAATATGTGAAACATGCTGACTTGGCATATAGTGAGAAACAATATGTGAAACTTGCGGAGTGGGCACGTTAGGAAAAACATGCTGACTTGGCATATAGTGAGAAACAATATCATGTGAATTAGTATATTGAGGTTAAGGAGACAGGTTGGGGGACAAGGAAACTTCCTGAGTTGGCACGTTAGGAAAAACATGCTGACTTGGCATATAGTGAGAAACAATGTCATGTGAGGTAGTATGCTCAGGTTAAAGAGACAGGTTGGGGGACAAGGAAACTTGCTGAGTGGGCGCGTTAGGAAAAACATGCTGACTTGGCATACAGTGAGAAACAATATCAGATGAAGTAGTATACTCAGGTTAAGGAGACAGGTTGGGGGACGAGGAAACTTGCTGATTGGCACGTTATGAAAAACATGCTGACTTGGCATATAGTGAGAAACAATATCAGATGATGTAGTATACTCAGGTTAAGGAGACAGGTTGGGGGACATGGAAACTTGCAGAGTAGTTAGGTTAGGAAGATCATGCTGTCTTGGCAGACAGGAGAAAATGTTTTCTGTCACCACAAGCCTTGTACATCATGACTTCGTTGTACAGACTTGCAAGAAAAATTTAGTGGGATTTCAAACTGGAAGAGTGGTTAGCAGGCAATAAACTCAAATATAATTCAAATGAAACAGATTTTATGAATTTCAATTAAGTGACAATATTCTACACAAATTTTACTTAACAGCACCATAGTAGAAGTAGTTTTATAGGCAATATTTCTAGGTGTGTTGGGTTATTCGGACCTGAAATGGGAGAGCCACATTCAGTTCTTAAATGAAAAATTTTATAGATGTCTGTTTGGTATGTATTTCGGGTCCTCTTGGATAATACTCTCACTCCTTGATCAGTGATTACGGTTTAGTTTGGCTGTGTTCATTCAGTTATATCGTATTTAATGTTAGTATAGATATTATAATCAAAATCTTGTCATATACTTAAACTACAAAAATGAAATTAAAGCTATGAAGGAAGTATCCATATGTACAGAAAGTGAAAGACTTTCTAAAGAACTTAATAGTTTCTTGTTACCCTCTGTTTACATTGTAGAAACAGTATGCTTTACTTCCAAATGCCTTTATAGGAGCCCGGAAGTTCATTGCTGCCCTCACATAAGCGCGCCATCGGTCCCTATCCTGAGCAAGATTAATCCAGTCCCTAATACCATATCCCATCTACCTTAAATTATTTTTAATATTATCATCCCATCTATGTCTCGGTCTTCCCAAAGGTCTTTTTTTGCTCAGGTCTTCCAACTAACACTCTATACGCATTTCTGGATTCTCCCATACGTGCTACATGCCCTGGCCATCTCAAACGTCTGGATTTAATTTTCCTAATTAAATTAGGTGAAGAATACAATGCGTGCAGTTCTGTGTTGTGTAACTTTCTCTATTCTCCTGTAACTTCATCTGTTAGCCCCAAATATTTTTCTAAGCGCCTTATTCTCAAATACACTTGACCTCTGTTCCCCTCTCAAAGTGAGTCCAAGTTTCACAACCATACAGAACAACCGGTAATATAACTGTTTTATAAATTCTAACTTTCAGCTTTTTGAGAGCAGCCATTATGACAGAAGCTTCTCAACCGAATAATAACAGGCATTTCCTATATGTATTATGCGTGTAGCTTCCTGTCTATTGTCATTGACATTTGTGTTACTCCAAGGTACTTGAACTTTTCCACATTTCCAAAGGATGAATTTACAATTTATATATTTCCATTTCGTACTAAGAAACCGTATGATTTATTCATAAAAATAGTAATTCCTTTAAAACACTCAGAATATCACGAACACTACAGCAGGATATCAAATATACTGTACATTTGAATTATCAGACTTGTTAAATCTTAATAATCCTACACGTACAGGCAGTTATTTAGTCGTATATAGTAAACTTCCCTCCACACATTAAGGCACATCGCATAATGTTTAAGAGATCTGTAAAAAATATATTACACACATGCCAGTGTGCACAAGTGGATATTTAAAGCTAAAGTTTTAAAATGTAGCAATTTATTCTTGTGTGTGCTGCCCTTTTGTTCTCTTGTTTCATGTATCTGGAGGAGACCCTACTGGAAGAGAAGTAGCATCAAGAATCAGAAGAAAGAAATCTAATAGCCTGCTAGTGTGTGATTGTTGAATGATTAGTAGCCTACATCTCTGAGAAGAAACTACTCATCTACGAGCAACTATTCTAATGTTGCGCATTTCTGACTGCGTAAATAATACCTTATTTGCTGAGTGACTAGTACATTATATTCTAAGTGACTAGTGTTCGATTTAATAAGCAAGTGACATGTTACGGTAGATTAAAATCAGTGTTGCCAACTCGATTCTTAAAAACCGGCTGTAAAGCCGTGAAGAAACCGCTAAATTGCTATATTTTCAATGTAAAATTAGATTATTTCGCCGCTGTGAGTGCTACAAATACCCGCTAAATCGCTATATCAGCTATACAAATTTAATGAATTTTACCCGCTAAACTAAACCGAAAAACGCTAGATCTAGCTGGGAAAACCGCTGAATTGGCAACCTGATTAAAATGATTCTAAGTCATTGTATCATTGTTAGATTAATGTACACCGACGATGCCATGAATAAATTGTATTTCAATTCTTAATAAAATATTTGAACTAATTTTTGGTTATCTTTTTATCTTGTGCAAATTGTTCTATAACTTACTAGGCTATAGTGGAGTGCATAACATTTTCTTTCGTGTCTAAGGTTTAATTATTACCATACAGCTGGGCTGCCTACAACTGGAACTACCAGTGAAGCCTAAATCTTTTCACGTTTTGCGAGAGCCAATAACGTGTAAGCGCGACGTTGTCTAACCTACAGAGCGGGTGATGTGTGCTTCACTGAAGGGAGGGAGGGATGGTCGGCCGGAGAAAACAGGATTCGTTCTCTGTAACAAAACGGTGTAATGCAGTAATGAATGATTTATTCATACTTACTTACTTATTTACTGGCTTTTAAGGAACCCGGAGGTTCATTGCCGCCCTCACATCAGCCCGTCATTTGTCCCTATCCTGAGCAAGATTAATCCAGTCTCTACCATCATATCCCACCTCCCTTAAAAACATTTTAATATTATACTCCCATTTACGTCTCGATCTCCTCAAAGGTCTTTTTCCCTCAGGTCTCCCAACTAACAATGTATATGAATTTCTGGTTTCCCCCATACGTGCTACATGCCCTGCCCATCTCAAACGTCTGCATATTTAATGCTCCTAATTATGTCAGGTGAAGAATACAATGCGTGCAGTTCTGTGTTGTGTAACTTTCTTCATTCTCCTGTAACTTCATCCCTCTTAGCCCCAAATATTTTCCTAAGCACCTTATTCTCAAACACCCTTAACCTATGTTCTTCTCTCAAAGTGAGAGTCCAAGTTCCACAACCATAAAGAGCAACCGGTAATATAATTGTATTATAAATTCTAACTTTCAGATTTTTTGACAGCAGACTAGATGACAAAAGCTTCTCAATCGAATAATAACAGACATTTCCCATATTTATTCTGGGTTTAATTTCCTTCCGAGTGTCATTTATATTTTGTTACTGTTGCTCCAAGATATTTCAATTTTTCAACCCCTTCGAAGGGTAAATCTCCAATTTTTATATTTCCATTTCGTACAATATTCTCGTCACGAGACATAATCATATACTTTGTCTTTTCGGGATTTACTTCCAAACCTATCTCTTTACTTCCTTGCAGTAAAATTCCCGTGTTTTCGCTAATCGTTTGTGGATTTTCTCCTAACATATTCACGTCATCCGCATAAACAAGCAGCTGATGTAACCAGTTTAATTCAAAGCCCTCTCTGTTATCCTGGACTTTCCTAATTGCATACTCTAGAGCAAAGTTAAAAATTAAAGGTGATAGTGCAACTCCTTGCTTTAGCCCGCAGTGAATTGAAAAAGCATCAGAAACTGGCCTATATGGACTCTGCTGTAAGTTTCATTGAGACACATTTTAATTAATCGAACTAGTTTATTGGGAATACCAAATGTGTTCTTCCTCTAGTGCGAATAAAGGGGCAGGCCTACGTACTGAGTTTCGGACGTACCGTAAACTAGGGTAAAGAGGATCACATGTGGTAAAGTGGATCATATGTGTATTGTTAGATAAGTCAGCGCCACATGGATCACACATGCAAAGAAAACCTTTCTTCTATAAATGCCACTAAAAATAGTTTTCTTTGCATGTGTGATCCATGTGGCGCTGACTTATCCAACAATACACATATGATCCACTTTACCACATGTGATCCTCTTTACCCCAGTTTACGGTACCGAAAAGTACAACATTTGAAACATTTACTACACGGAAACAATAACAGCTACGTTAATGACTTATAGTTGAATACAGGCAAATGTCGCTTCTTAACATAATATACAATATGTGGCAAAACAAACGACACTGAAATGTTTTGTGTTGATACAGTATGTGTTCAAAATGTGTACCATCACGTCACACACATTGTTCATAACGTTTCTGAAGATTGTTGAACATGTTGATGAACAAAGGTTGCTGTAAGGATACAAAAATGGCGTTATCTTCTCGCGTAATTCGGGAATATTTGTAGGTGGGTCATCTGTCTTGAAAACTGATTCTTTCAACATGTCTCATATGTAGGCATCTGGGGCCGTGAGATCCGTGCCCGAGGTTGCGGGTTCGATCTCCGGCCCAGATAGATGGCATCTAAGTGTGTTTAAATGCGACAGGCTCATGTTAGTAGATTTATTGGCATGTAAAAGGAGAACAAAATTTCGGCACACCGGCGAAGCTGATATAATCTAGACAGTTGCAAGCGTCGTTAAATAAAACATTTTTTCCCTTTTTTTTATTATCCAATTTAATAAACCCTATTTCACCCTGAGGTATATTAGGGTTATAGTTGGCATCAAAATACATATTTTATAACCAATAAACAATAGTAAAATTATGATATAAAATTGTGGTCACAGTTACAATTCACATGAATTATGTACAAGGACGCACATTAGTGAAAGAATGGATCCTGTTAAAGATTGATGAGAAGTTTGAGGAATAATCAATGCAAAAGATATACAAGAATGTCTAACCGTTTCAGAGTAAATACACGATCTTAAAAAGATAATCAATAGTAGATTAATATAACAAAGTTTGACTTTCACTTTCAAATTAATACTTAATTCATGAACAATGGAACAGTTAAGAGTAATAGAGATATTACAAGCAATGATTTACGGTTACAAGTTACATACATGATTCAGGAACAATTACAATAATTAAAATATAACACAAGTAATGACTTATAACTAACGAATAGTCCACACCTGTGGAATAACGGTCAGCGCGTCTGGCCGCGAAACTAGGTGGCCCGGGTTCGAATCCCGGTCGGGGCAAGTTACCTGGTTGAGGTTTTTTCCGGGGTTTTCCCTCAACCCTATACGAGCAAATCCTGGGTAACTTTCGGTGCTGGACCCAGGACTCATTTCACCGGCATTATCATCTTCATTTCATTCAGACGCTAAATAACCGAGATGTTGATACAGCGTCGTAAAATAACCGAATAAAATAAATAAAAATAAAACTAACGAATACCAAAATTCTTTAAGGGCAATATATAATGGTAGGGGCAATACAAAAGATTTAAAAACAAATGTAAACAGTAAAGGAATAGCAGAAAAAATGACAAGATTACAAGTTAAACACATTCTTTTTAAAGCAATAGGTTACAACAAAGAGATACTAATAACAATACACTGACTGTAGTTGCAGATTAAACACATTATTTTATTTATATTTTTCGCTTTATTAATCACTCCGATCTATACCAACCGTCAGAAATGTGTCGGTGCTGATTAGGCGGACTGTACAAGAATTTTACGAAAGGCGGCAATGTGGGGAAAACTGCTCGCCTTCATTAGTGAGAAAAATTATTTTCCGGGTGGCGTTTATTCAGAGAGAACAATTATGCCCTCATTCGAGTTAAAATAGGCCTGGCTGTGAAATTAAGTGTGAAATTTTAATTAAGAGATCAGAGATTGCAGCCTGGAGAAGTAAATAACAGAGAACCGGTGGGAACTGAGATTGCGCCTCATGGAGATGACAGATAAGAATTGCTGAGAGCGTATTGTAGCCTATTGATTGTCGTTGTCGTCGTTGTTTTATAATTTCGTCTGTATTTCGTCAAGGTGTCCTTTTTAAACTTCTGATTCAGTTAAATAAATGCATTTCAACTTCAGGATAACAGTAATGCATCCATGAGCAAACGCTACGCATCTGAATGAAGTACGGAGCGATCTAGCGGCGAGACGCGAAATCTCTCGTACGTGCTTCAAAACCGAGTTCTTCCCACGTAAGTTTCTCGCTAAAGGCGGACACTTTCAGGGCCGATTGTATAAACCATTTAATCTTAGATCAGAGGTTAAATTGATCCTTGTTTCAGCTGAACTTGGAATTTTGTGTTGTATAAAGTCTAATCTGAGATTAATTTGTCTCAAACTAAAGTCAACTTTGACTGAAGAAATTTCTCCGATTAAGTTAGATGATCCAAGTTCAGTTATTTCTTTTCTGTTTGAAATATACGAGTGACAGATTGTGCAAATAAAATATCCATTATTATTAATATTAATAGATATGTTAGGTACATTTATTTATATTTCTTTCAATTTCTTGCCTTAATACACAAACATTCTTATATTTTATAAGGCTCTATCGTGTTCAGCAGTATCAAATAACATAACCTATAATTATATTAAGTTTATAACAACCATTAATTATTAATGGATATGATATGTACATTCATAAATGTTCAATTAACTGTATTACTAAACGAAAATTGTCGTTTTATAAAGATTTATTATGTTTAGCAGTATCAAACACCATAACATGACAGCAACTTGAGTCAACCTTCTTCTTATTGTCCGCCATTATTTACATTGTACAAAAAAACCAGTGTCTCCAACAGAGTGTAATACGGAAAGTCGCCAAAAAGTAGTTGTAAAGTCGCTAGATTTCTCATTATCAACAAAGAAAGATTAAATTTTGTCACTATGGGGCGCTAAAAAGGTCACTAAGTCCCTATTTAAGCAATATAAAAGTTAAAAGAAATTGTTGTTGAAAAAGAGTTAAAGTCGCTAGATTGGCAACACTGAACAAACCTGTATAACATGGTTCGCGCATCACGTATTTCACCTGTTTATGCGATGTTGCCAAATCCTTTTCACGTGAACTTAGATTGCATTTGAACCAGGGAAATTTGATCGCAGAAAAGTTTTATACAATAGAAGAAGTGTCTGAACTCGGTTCACTTTTCGATCTTCGATCAAAGTTGATCTTTAGTCAGGGAGTTTTATACAATCGGGCCTAAGTCTTACTAATAAACCGTGTATAGTTTTTATACGAGACTTATGCAGAGTTGAAACAGAAAACGTTACTAATAAACCGTGAATAAGCTATGGATGTATAAACAGGCTGTAACTATACAATGGGAATTGCTTTGCAGTAGTTATATACACGAAACCCCTTGTTTAAGCGTTGTATATAGCGAAAAAATGGCCGCCCCTCTAACAGCTGTTCGTATCTACTGTCATTTTATGATGATGGCTACCTTGTAACCACCAAAGAGTTTGTAATATATAACTAGAGACACCGACGGCGCTAGTTTCGCGTACAAAATTGAACCGCTGTTCGGCCGCCATTAAAGGGAGTTGATGCTTCGCCGGGAGTGCGAGCAGTTCGTGCTTATTGAGGAGTACGAATAAATATAAGTACACTTGAAGGGAAATAATAAGAAAATGGTGAAATACTGCGCCGCAAATAATTGTTCGAACATAGCTACTATTGTAGGATGCCCAGGAAAGCATGCATATCTTAATGTTTGGAAGAATGTTCCAAATGCAGTTCCTCCTTTGAATGTGTTTACATAATGTCGGAATATTTCTTGGATAAAGTTTTTCCAGAAACAAATTAATCAGGTTTACAAGGTTGGTTTCAACAGTGTCTATAACGGTTAGGTGCCATCATATTACAGTGGATTATAATAGCAGAGTGCATAAGAAAATCCTCAGACTATATCTGTCTAAAACTGTTTTGTTTCACAATAAATGAATTAATAATGTAATTTCCGTATTGTACAGTATGTACTCCTAGTTTTTGGTTATATTAAATGCAAAGAAATTAGTGAAAATATAGCTGATGGCCTAGTTAGGCCTATTATTACCACTACTACTAGGTCTACTATGACTACTACTACTAGGCCTACTATTACCACTACTACTAGGTCTATTATTACCACTACTACTAACTAGATCTCACTACTACTAGGCCTACTAATACCACCAAAACTAGGCCTATTATTACCACTACTACTAGGCCTACCATTACCACAAAAACTAGGCCTACTATTCCACTAATACTAGGCCTACTATTACCACTACTACTAGGCCTATTATTACCACTACTACTAGGTCTACTACTACCACTACTAGGCCTACTATTGCCATTACTACTAGGCCTACTATTGCCACAAAAACTAGACCTACTATTACCACAAAAACTAGACCTACTATTACCACAAAAACTAGACCTACTACTACTGCACCTACTATTACCATTACTACTAGGCCTACTATTACCACTACTACTAGGACTACTATTACCACTACTCCTAGGCCTATTATTACCACTACTACTAGGCCTACTATTACCACTAGTACTAGGCCTACTATTACCACTACTACTAGGCCTATTATTACCATTACTACTAGGCCTATTATTACCACTACTACTAGGCCTACCATTACCACAAAAACTAGGCCTACTATTACCACTAATACTAGGCCTACTATTACCACTACCGGTACTACTAGGTCTATTATTACCACTACTACTAGGCCTATTATTACCACTACTACTAGGTCTACTATTATCACTACTAGGCCTACTATTGCCATTACTACTAGGCCTACTATTGCCACAAAAACTAGACCTACTATTACCACAAAAACTAGACCTACTATTACCACAAAAACTAGACCTACTACTACTGCACCTACTATTACCATTACTACTAGGCCTACTATTACCACTACTACTAGGCCTATTATTACCACTGCTACTAGGCCTACCATTACCACAAAAACTAGGCCTACTATTACCACTACCGGTACTACTAGGTCTATTATTACCACTACTACTAGGCCTACTATTACCACTACTACTAGGCCTATTATTACCACTGCTACTAGGCCTACCATTACCACAAAAACTAGGCCTACTATTACCACTAATACTAGGCCTACTATTACCACTACCGGTACTACTAGGTCTATTATTACCACTACTACTAGGCCTATTATTACCACTACTACTAGGTCTATTATTACCACTACTACTAGGCCTACTATTACCACTACTACTAGGCCTACTATTACCACTACTTCTAGGCCTACTATTACCGCTACTAATTGTATTAAAAAGTCTGTACTGACCTCTAACTTGGTGGTCATCAACTACACAATGAATAGATTGTTTTATGATAAAATTTATTCTCATATTTTAAATCTGTTTCCAGAATTTTTATGATCTCATATTTCATCACTAAATATTTTCTAAGCCCCCACATACCTTCCTCTTCCTTTGCATGAAAGGACTGAAATATAGATCACTTGAAATATTACAGTAAATATCCATCATTATGTCCTTAAAACAATACTGGTAATACTGAAAATTAATGTTGACATTGCCATTATTCAATATTTCACATACTTATCCCGAGTGTATATGGGTGATTTAATTTATTTTTTAGAATATCGCCAAAGATGAACCATTGTAATACTTTAATAAATATAGCGCCCCTCTGCATTCATATTTATTTCATCACGACTCATCCTTCGTAAAAGATGTTTAAAACAGTGTCTATCACCAGGCTACATCAATGTATTGTGGCACTGTTTTCGAATTTCGCGCCGCAAACATTCCCTTTAATGGCGGATGCTAGCCCATTCAATTTGTGACATTTTTCTTGCCTGCCACTCACGGGTATGTGTCTCTAGTAAGTATTACAAACTCTTTGGTAACCACAGAAGAACAAACCAAAGAGCATAGAATTATTAGAATAATATTGCTGTAGCTTGTACTCTTTGACCAAAATGTAGTGTGGTAATCGATTAGAGCCAGTTGTACTATCGATATTTAACACGCCACACTAGAGCGCTCTGCCGGATGCAATAGAGAACCTCAGATATTCTATTACCTTTCGTAACGAAGTAATGACGAAACTATGACGTAGCTATGTAACAGTTATACTGTTATACACGACGTATGTAGTGATTATTAGTAAGGAATTTACACACGGCTTATAAACGAGGTACTCATTGTATAAGTATAAGACAGTTAAACGTCTGTATATAGAGTTTTTATTAGTAAGACCGGTATAGGCCAGTGTGTGTTTAGCAGGGTCGTATATTGCGGATGTTCAAGGTGTGCGCTGGACACCCTGTAAATTCGGTAATCTCATTTTTTATTTTCAGTTGTTTTATATAATGCAACATTAATTTTAATTTATCACAATTTAAATGCGTGGTAATCTCATTGGAAGTTGACGTATATAGTTCAAGACTAATTTTAATTCATTACCATTTATATATTTTAAATGCCTGCTGGTTGAATGTGCACACCATCCCCAGAACGGCTTTCGTTTTATAACATACGCTCTGTCTGACGAAGTGGGATGAGTTCTGGTCTGATTGTCCTGTCCGTACAAAAGAACATCCCCTGCTGAGAGTTACTGCTATAATTCTCTGCGCGCGCAAGGTGGCATGGTGGGGATACTCGCTTCTCTCAAGCTCGCAGGTCGTCCTGTATACAGGCAGCTCAACTTGTCAATAGCGTTACAAAATATTGTGTTTGACGTGTGTGTTTACTGTTTGTGTGAGTGAATTTACTGTGTTTAGGTTTTACTAGGGTTCATAGTTGTGTGTCAGCGCAGGTGAACAATTTAAATTACTTATTTAATGATAATAGCACTTGGAAATGTATACTGTAAAAGATCTTTTGCAAAAGCCATTCTCTTCTCGCCCACTGGGAGAGAAATTACATATTTTATAGTGAATAAGGGTAGGCCTACCCCGCCACTTCCGAATTTAGTGCAACAGTATAAAACAAAAAGCGAACAATACACTACTCTATTTCCAACTAAAGATTGAAGTAGATGTAAACAAAACCGAAATGTATTACTCCGCAATCGCAAGCTAGTTACCAAAGCAGCCACCAGGGCGCATTATTTTCAGCAAGTGAGCACGCAGGGCAGCCACCGTCTGATATATTGCAGACATTTCAACACATTCATTGAGCTAACCCGTAAAATGCTCACAGAGGATTAATATTTATTATTTCTCTACTGGGAATAGTGGATTTTCATTTTCTGTAGATTCGTGATTAAATGTTATTCTTCTACAGAAATTTATTTGAGGTTGGCAACACTGAATCTCGCACTGTGTTATACCAGCTGTGCTGATGTGCTCTGTGAAGCTGCAAGTCACCTTGGGAGGGATTTAATGCCTATTACGCATGCGCGTTGCCATAATACACGTTACAATGATTTAACACGCAATGTCTGAAACTACTAATATAAACATGTTGTTTAAATCGTAAGAAAGTGTTCTTATAAGAATATTTAATTCACTCGTATTCCATATATATTATACATTTTATTATTTTAGAAGGAACTATTTTAATATGAGGAAGAAGATGACAAGCATGAGTTTGGATGCGTTGTGCGTCCGATAGCCAATCAGGAACCATTATGCCACGTGCATTTATTTACATTTACTTCAATCTTTAGCTGGAAAGAGAGTAGGCATTTTTCTATTTCACAATATGAAATTGTAAAATAGTTAGCGGGTTGTGGAACTTCAAACAGGTTATTTTGCTGCCATGGTTTTTGTTCGATCATAAATAATGCAATTTTGAATAACGTTATTTGTAGTTGTCTCCTTTCTCCGGCATTTGCAGGGCAGTCATTGAAACAAGGTGATTAATTTTTAAGAAGTTGTGGTGCGAGTACTTTGAATAATATTTAAATGTCATTTTCTTTTAATTTTATGTCATTTTTCCTCTAGTTTAAGGGCATTTTAATGATCATTTTAAGTAGATTTTTAGGTCATCAACATGCGCCCCATAGTTATTATTTATAAATAATACTAAATTATAATTATATTAAAAATGGCAGTTAATGTTGGCCCGATATTTCACTTAGACCTATAATAATTGTGCGAGATAGACCAACTATATATTTTTATCAGAACACCCAAACTCCAGGTTCAGCATACGCCACTGGTGTTTAGCAGTTTTTACGTGAGGATTGGGTAGGATCCCAGGATCCAGAGATCACGGCACGACCCATTCTAGTAATCGTGAACGGTTCAATGTTACAACCAAAGCTACGAAGTTGGTACCAGAACTGTTAAGTTGTGTGAGCTTGGACTATCTCTACCGAATGAAAAGTAGTAGCGCAGCTCTCAACGTCAGTGAACCAGAACGATAAACATGTACAGCCGGATGGTAACCAAACTTGTGCTCCAATTGTCCACGGCCTTAGAACAAGAAAATAATAAAAGAATAATATAAAAAAAAACAATAATTTGTAATTATAAACTTCGTAACTCCCAATCTAAATACAACGTATACAATTGTGGTTCTAGCCTCATTATAACAAATAACAATGAACATTTTCATTTTATCAACAGTAATCTCACTAGAGGTTCTGATTTATCTAGAGAAAATCAAAACTCGAGTGGGATTTAATTGACTATTACACGATTAGAAGAAATAAAGTACTCTAATACGATAAAATATTAATTGACTTACGAAAATACAACTGTCTTCAAATGCATTACCACAGTCTAGTATATACAGTCGCGAAGCTCAATACGTAGTAAATATGCAAACATTAGATAGTTGCTCACCACTAGGATCGCTAATATCGCCTCATTACAGGCAATGCAAAATAGTACCGTCACAGTCTATTGTTTCTAGCACTCTCAAAACTCAAGCTTCGTGACTGTATATGGTAGACTGTGGTATTATTGTACCATCTCAACATTACAAATATTACGCTAGATGGCAGTAGTGTGTTATGATTAGCTGTTTTCTTGTTATCAGTTGCGCCAATTATGGAATCTTCATTGAAGTCTGTAGACGGTTACTAGTCAAGAAGGCTTTGTTGATTCAGTTTCATTTTTATTAAAATAGTTGCATTCCACTTCAATCATCCGGATCTCAGTAATCAACGTCACTTGACAGATGATTTTCAATAAATCTTAGTATTAAACAATCTCTGATACGTGACTATCCATAATATCATATAGCAGAAGCTATAACAAACATAACCTAAATAATATAAACGAGTGTTAGAAAAGTTTTAATTAGGGATGATGAAATAAACAAGAAAAGTTTTAATTAACGATGTTGAAATAAAAGATAAACTTGAATAATTTTGAAAGGAACAATTATTGAATGTACAATTTTGAAATTTGAATGTTTTAGTGATTGGTTGTTCAGTTGATGTTATATTGGACGTGTGCGTAAAAGAAATGGAACTCGTTGATGTATATGGTGTGTCCCTCAACTTACTCAGGATTTCCGAATGGTGCTCTTCATTTACTTGTAAATAGGGTTTCAGGGAAGATTCTTAGCTATGACCAGTGATCTTTATTAATTCTTGTTCTTGAATACCAATGCGAGTCATATTTGAAAGTGCTGTGCATCGACTGGAGTGGTTTGTAATTTTTTTTTTTTCACGTCCAGACCAGTGCAGTTTGAAATGTTGGCAAACAAAGAAACAAATGCTAGGGTAGTGATAAAAATAAACAAGTGCTAGGGACGCGATAAGCAGCTATGATTGGTTGAAAGACGTCCTTTCGTACCGTTGTATTGGTCAAAAGTAGTATGATGTAGTAAAAGTGTAATAGTCAAAAGAAATATTCCTTTTATGTTCAGAAAAAAAAAACAATATTTGTACTCTGAAAATATTCGTCCTACGTCGCAAAACGTTGCTGGAGCAAATCTGAAATACGATACAGAAGTTCGTATCGTAATTCCTATGTTCAACTTGAACTGTAACGCAACGGAATGCATAGCAGCACGAGACGTCTACATTTAACGAAGAATAATCGGGGAAAAATAAACGTGTTACACACTGCTGTTTGCGTAATTTATTTAATAACAGATGAGTTTACTTTTTTGGAATCCTGCATAATATTAACATTACGTAAATAATACAATAATAACAGAATAGCTCACTTTGTTCAGAACCTAAAATATTAATATTCCTTTCCATATAGCCTTCATTGAGAAAATATGTGTAATCTTGTTGAAAATGGTCTTTTGACAATTCAATTGCTACATAATTTTAAATCACTCTCCCAGATTGTCTGTGATTATTATCTTCCCCAAGTCTCTACGGACAGGCGCCACTCTGTGTCTTGAGTGGTTTGTGCTCATTACAGCCCCCGTTCACGACGTATAATTATTACTAATATTAAAAATCAGTTTCCATTCAGAACGGCAATATTTATGTTCTTTGGCGTCGCGCCTCACACCCACCTGTCTGCCGGTTTCCATTCATGCCTCCCTAAGGACGGATTGCATCGCGTCGTAGAACCGTCCGCATAGGGCTGTCGCTAGAAAGTATTTTGAAGTGCTTATCTTGGAAAATTGTCTGTGAAAATTATTTTACCCCCCCCCCCCGTATTAGTATCTGAGCCATCGCGTTCTTACCTCGCAAATTTAACTTCTAACAGATGTAATAGCTGATAACACTGAATCAGAATGGACTTCTTCTATTTGGATCTTTATTAATTGTATGTCATAATATGCTTTGTAGGTTATGGGTTAGGGCAGGTAAGAAAGTCCATAGGCCTAATGGATATTTTTTTGCTCTGAAGAGTAGATTGATTTGAAAAGGTGTTATCACAACCTTAACTTATTTTCCGTCCTTGTTTGTTTTATTATTGTCGGTCATGGATGTAATTCCCTCTCGTTGGCATGTAGATCTCTCACATATTCTATTAAATACACAAGTTATACCATAAATAAATAAATAAATAAATAAATGAGTGAATAAATAGATTAATAAATGAATGACTAAATAAATAAATGAAAAAATAAGTAAATAAATGAAGAAATAAATAAACAAGTAAATACGTAAATAAATAAATAAATAAATAAATAAATAAATAAATAAATAAATAAATAAATAAAGGAATAAGTAAAGAAGTAAATAGATAAGTAAATAAATAAATGAATAAATCAGCAAATAAATAAGTAAATAAATAAATAATTAAATTAATAAAATTAATAAGCTAATAAATAAATTAACTAATAAATTAACAAATAAATAAATACACAAATAAATAAGTACATAAATGCACAAATAAATAAGTAAATTAATTAGTAAATTACTACAATTAATAACCTAATAAAATTCAATAATTAAGTAATAAATTAACTAATAATTAAATAAAATAAATACATAAATAAATTATTTCATTAAGAAGATAATAAAATTAAGTTAATAAATAAATAAATAAAATAATAAATTAACTAATAAAAAAAGGTAAAAGGTAAAGGTATCCCCGTAACATGCCATGAAGGCACTTGAGGGGCATGGAGGGCCATGCTTTCCATGACCTCGGCACTAGAATGAGGTGGTGTGGTCGGCACCACGCTCTGACCGCCTTTTACCCCCGGGAAAGACCCGGTACTCAATTTTATAGGAGGCTGAGTGAACCTCGGGGCCGTTCTGAAAGTTTGGCAACGAGAAAAAATCCTGTCACCACGTGGGATCGAGCCCCGGACCTTCCAGTCCGTAGCCAGCTGCTCTACCAACTGAGCTACCCGGCCGCCAATAAATTAACTAATAAATAAAATAAATAAATTAATTAATTAATAAGTTAACTAACAGGTAAATAAATAAATAAATACATAAATACACCAATAAATCTTATTTCTTGGGGTTTGCAGTATAAAGAATGATTTTTGTGAGCAATCCAGAAAACGTAAGTGTATCTTCTTATTTGGATGTATACTCAATAGTTTACATCAGGGGTTCTTAACCTATGGGTCGCGATCCACACAAGGGTCGCCGTAGCTTCCCGAAAAAAATATAATTGAAGAAATTATAATTATAGTACTTGGGATTATGATAATATATTTTATAATTATTACTTATCATGAAATATTACAACTTTATATTAATAAATAATTGTTACACTTATTTACTTGTTTTAATTGCAATAGCACTGTTTAACTTCAAAATAGGCCCACGAGCCGCGCAGTTAACTTTGGTTGTTGGCCAAAAAAAGGGTAAGAACCCCTGGTTCACGCGTTTCTTTTAAAACCTGGTTCAAGGCAATAAACTAGGAAGCAATAATATAATTCGCAGCATGATGAAGGAACTGAATTCTTGGGGAAAGCTTAAACTATATAATGGCGAAGTACATGTGATACTCAATTCTGTTATTATCTTTCTTTTAGAGGACTTCAATATTTTGAGTGTTTTGTAGCAGCTGGTAATCGAATCGGGTACGCTGGAAAGTTACACGTATCGAGCCTAGAATATTAACTTCAAGTAATCTAATGAATTAAATATAATTAAAATATTTAATTAAATTAAGTATATGCAATTATAAAATTAAGTTATCTAATGAATTAAACCCTACTTATAGTACAGCTCGAAAGTGTGAAAGGGTTCGAAGACAGGAATGCAGTAGTATATTACGGTACAAGGTTGGGAAATACTTTTAGAAAATCGAGGAAAAGTTTGAAAAACGAGCAGAGCGAGTTTTTCATTTTCCAAGATTTTGTAATGCACTTCACAAACGTGTATTGTACATTTTTTGCACGATCATATTTTTAAAATTGCAAATACAATATATTTTGCATTGAAAATTTAGAGCAATATTATTCCAAAGCCTTCGCAAAACTGCACTGTAATGGTAACTAAGTAACAATAAGTGCACTGTAATGGGTCTATTTCAGTATAGTTTTTAGAACCAAAATAAATACAGCTGCTCCCTTGATGAGGCATCGACTCCATCAATATGCGGCAATCCCTTCTACATAGGTGTGAAGCAGGTAGTCTGAGCATGCGACTGCAGGCGCCTATGTAATATGTATAGTAATATGCGTTACAAGAGCGGTATGTTGAAGTTTTCATGTTCGAGGAAAAGTTTGAAAAAGCGAAACGTAGTTGAGCTTTTTTAATTTCCGAGAAAATTGAAAGAAAACATACCGCTCGTGTATCGTACATTATTTTGTGCGAAGATCGTTTATTACGTACCTGAAAGAGGAATTTCTAATTAGTTGCAATGAAATCTCCATCTTGGTTTCTGTTCAATGACGGTAAATTTGCAAAACAAAAATATCTATCTTCAACATTGTTGCTTTAAAATGTTTCCTGTGTTTACTATACTCCAGCAGGCCGTAATATACGCCTGTCTTTTTTTTCCCCCCAGTCTATAAATGCGAGCTTAAAACAAACGGTAAGGTTATGTAATGATTTATTTTTCATTTTAATATTTTAACAATATTATTTATATAACATATTGCAGTAATAACACCGGCATCTGGAATCTTGTTGATTTTTTTCACGGCTTCCTTAATGTTACTTGCATCACGAATGCAGTAACTTAGTGGAGTTGTAAAGTTTACTTAATTTTTGCAAATATTTAAAAACAATAATTAACAGTGCAATTTAGGTGAAATTGCAGTGGTAAGTTTCCAATTTATAATTATTACTATATTGAACGTCTCTAAAAATAATATGTTAAAAGCCTAAAGCAGTAAAATCAATATGTCACTTAAGCGGTAAGAAGAGGGAAATTGTTATGTGTGTTAGGTTGGGAACACTGAATGTGGAATTTTAGACTTTCCGCGGATTGGTTTTGTGCGGAAACCAAGCAAATACGCACGATCTCGCACAAAAGATGTTACGGTTGCAATGTATCTTCTATCGGTGCATAATAAATGACTTCGTTTATGTGTTTATTTTTAACGATAAGTGAATAAAATAAACTGTAAAAGGTAACAATATTCACAATATTATAAGGAAAATTGTAAAAAGATAGAATGCACTACCTCATGACACATCTTTTGACGCGTAAAGTTTACATTGAACCTATAAAAAAAAAGAGAGAGAGAGAGAGAGAGGGAGGAAGGGAGAGGGAGAGGGAGAGAGAGAGAGAGGGAGGGAGAGAGAGAGAGAGAGAGATATCTCCGGCTTTAATTAAGGATGACCACGAGGATCCGGAAATGAATAGCAAACAAATACAATTAATTAAATATGAATAGTGTTATAAAAATAAAATGTAATAATTAAGCACCATTGATTATCAATTGTAAAATAAAATCTTAGAAGATGACTAAATTATACTGATAAAAAAAAGATTTTATTTAAAATTAGCATATCCTTAATTAAGGCCTTCTGAGTGGTATAAATGAAATTGTATAATCTGCGAGAAATTGTATAATCTTTGAGAATTTGCGAGATGATTTTTTGAATTCCAAAAGATGATATTGATAATTGTTTTAAAAATGATATGTAAATTTTGGTAAAGAAATCCGAGCACCAAAAAAATAAACCTATACTGTCCAATTGAAAAGAGGGATGTTATACTTGGCACTAAGGTAGGGAATACAAGGTTCATAAATGGCCCTCTTTTCCTGATCAACCTGATGAGCTTGGTTTAGATCTCTCTCCATGCGTATAGTTGGATCTATGATAATAGCCTTTTGTTGTTGCCTGTTTATTGCTATTATATATAGGAAACATGAATAAATTTGATGAAACGAAAATCACACTGACGTCTTTTGACTTCGGTCGCCATGGAAATGCATGCCATATACATGTACGATAATATGACAATTGAATGCGTCCTTTTCTATACACAACAGGAGTCTTATTTGGAAGAGTTTATTATACTCCTTGGGTAGGTCAAAAGAATAATGTTACTCAGTTGTGTTTTGACATGGACACAAAACAGAGTTGTGCACGATACATGCTAACTATAGGCAGTTAATACAAGCTTGGCATTACTGAAATACAGATGAATAAATAACGGTAACATTTAATGGATATTCTCATGTGCTTATATCAGTTAACTATTAATTGCGTGTGGTCATAAACGGTTCTTTACTTATCCTCTTAAAAGTATACATTTTGTTTTCATTCATTATTATGACATATCGCACCATGAGCTAGCAAGGGATTGCAGCAGGGCCCCTTAGGGAGTTGCGCCGATGCTGCCCGCAATGCATTCGTTAGTTAAGGAGCTTCGTTTGTTCATTTATGGCCCAAGTTATGCTTCTGCTACAGAGGTATTAATTTCCAAACGAATCCAATTATCTGGAATTGTTTTTATTGTTATTCATTACAATTTCAAACAACTCATTGGCGTCATATTGATGTGTGAATCGTTTCGACTATCAATTGCATTGTTGTCTGGAGACTAGGCTGCATGGAATGAGGAAGCGATTATGAAGTAGTTAACGAGAAGGCTGCGCCTTGTTAAATTTAAATGCGGGGAGTATGAAGACAGAATGAAAAGGAATATCAAACTTTTATTTCAAATTCCGAACAGCCTTACAATCTTCACCATGCTCACAATAACAGTAACGAACAGCATAAACGTTTCACGAAATCAGTGGCGGCTCGTGATAAATATGTGTTCACAATTTTGTGTTTCAAAATCGAAGAGAATTTAAAATCATACGTTTAGCCTGTTATGAAATGTCTTGATTCCAATGTTTTACTATCGAAAAAAACCGTATATAAATTCAAAACAACATATAATAATAATAATAATAATAATAATAATAATAATAATAATAATAATAATAATAATAATAATAATAATGGAAACCCATTCTCTTTAAAATTTCCAATTTTTCCTAGTAAGCCAGTTTACCCAGTTCTTTACTGTTAAAAATTACTTGAACAGAGTTCATTGTTTACGTTTGTTAAAAATTAATATATACCACAATGCCGTTATTTACAAAAGCGTGTGTTCAGTAATATATTTTGATTCACAACACACTGATACACTATAGCCTATACCAGTACTGTAATCCCATTCGCATAGATTGATTACTTTAAACACATGCCAGTAAATATTATTCTTAAATATTACACACCACCATACAGATACTAAAATTCATACCACACCACATTCAGCCAGCACGTGTTTGAAAGCCAAACTATGCTATTATGCTGACATTGAAGTATAATAATTCACAAACTACACTCTCGTAGCAGCACTGTACACACATCCACATAAAGTAAACGTTCCAACCAACGAGTTAGAAAGAGAGAAAGAGAGAAACTCGTTGGTTCCAACAGTGAGATGCTGACACCTACAGGCTAAAGTACAGACTATTAGGCATCGATGCACCTGACATCTATAGGATAGATTCGCTGTTCACTTAACGCTTTGTGCTCTTGACGAGTCATAATCGGCCAGCGAAAGACAATTTTCTCCCGCTCATGCGTGAAATTCCTGTAACCTTCTTGAAAAGAGCACGGCTTGTACGTGAACGGATGTTGCCAAGTTTACATAAGAAGTTTATGCAAGATGCGGGAAGTTTAAAATACTCGATTCTGATATTATACATCCCCACTACGTCAATACGGTATTAGATAATAAAACTAGTCGTGCATTAATGGAAACAATGTGTTCACGTGCTCTTGTGCTCTTATTGACGCACCGCCACTGCACGCAATTTTAAAACGTTAGATACGTGTAAGCTAAGCCCTCAGAGAAGCAAGATGGTGTCTAGATGGTGCTCTGTTGTGTGCAGGAGCTGGTGTCCAAGAGCAGACACCGGAACTGGCGCAATGTGGCGGCGCTGGTGGCGGTGGGCATCATCGTGATGGTGCTCATCATCATCGCGGTGGTGCTCCTGGCAGGCGGATCCTCCAACGACAAGCGGGCAGAGGCCATCACCAGCGCGGGGCCCCTGTACGGGTCCAGCATCGCCCTGGACGACGTCATCGAGGGCAAGTTCAGCGCCAAGGGCTTCAACGGAACCTGGATATCAGGTGAGCTCTCCTTCTTCAAGTATAAACTTTTACATGTTGAATCTTTCGTACACTACTTTTAACACTTGAATATAAATAATTGATTAAGTGGCGATCTTACTCGTGTTAATTGTGTAAGCATGTGCGGCTTACAGCTGTTTCGGTGCTTCTTCACACCATCCTCAGAGCCTACTAGATCTCGGCGTCATCTCGAACTTCGCTGGCTGTTGTGTGGGTGCGTTCGATTGTTGAAAAGTGTTGAAATGTGGTGTCAAATAGTGTGTGTGTTCTGAAATTGATCTGTTTGTTGAGAATTTGATTAGGGTGTGTTTTAGTGTGTCTGTATATTTCATATTGTTCTAGTGTGTTGAGTTTTTGGTTTTTGGATTGTATGTGTAGAATTTCCATGTCTGTATTTATGTTATTGTATGTGTGGTTAGCATTAGTTATGTGTTCGGCATATGTAGATGTATTGTGTCCTCTGGTTATTGCTTTAATGTGTTCTTTGTATCGAATTTGGAATGATCTGCCTGTCTGTCCAATGTAGAAACTGTCACAACTATTTCATGTGAGTTTGTATACGCCTGTGTGGTTGTATTTATTTATTTGTATGTTGAGATGTCTTTGCAGTGTGTTTTCTGTTCTGTATGCTATGTTGTATTTCTGTTTTCTGAATGAGGATGCGATCTTGTGTGTGTTTTTGTTTTCGTATGTTAGCGTGATGTATTTCTTGTGTTCTTGTGTTTGTGTTGTGTTTTGTGTGCTGTGAGCCGCACATGCTTACACAATTAACACGAGTAAAATCGCCACTTAATTATTTATAAAGTTTTCTATCAGTTTGCTATTCGCCATGTTTATCTTTTTTCATTGTTAAAGTTCTGATTTTCAAAGCAGGTTATTCAGATGCTTTTTATAGCTACTATACTTGGCTCTTTTCATAACGCTATCAGATCTTCTATGTCTTCTTCATCAGTGTGCTTTCACCGTCTATTCTCTTCCACCTGTTGTGATGTTTCGTTATCTTGAGATGTATCTTCAAGTTCCGAATGTCTCTACAAGAAGCTCTGATACTATACAAAATATTATGTGTCACTTTCTCTTGTTTTTTTTTTCGCTATTACATCATTCCATTGTCTTTTTCAATCGATTGTTTTATTGGAAATGTTTTGTTGCAGTGTCTCTTTTGTCACCATTTAAATGAAGATATAAATCCAGTAGCCTATAATGCCAGAAAGACACTCTTTGCGAACTTATGAATAACTATTGCAACATAATTTTAAAAATAAAATAAAGAGATCATGTCTGTATCAAGTTCAGATTATGACATAGAAACATTTCATAATACTAGGCGAAATATGTTACCTCTTTTATTTGAAACAAAATACAATATGCGCCAAAACAAACAATACTGAAATTATCGCTCATATGCTGACCATGTTTCCCTAGCATTTATTTATTTTATACGATAGTTTGGAGGAATATCACTTTTGTTGACGTCGTATAAAATTTTGTCGAATATCCTTTTGAGAAGATTAACTCCACATTCAGATGAAATTATTGCGGATCATCAGTGTGGTTTCAGGCGTAATAGATCAACTATTGATCAGATTTTTTGTATTCGACAGATATTGGAGAAAAAATGGGAGTATAAGGATACAGTACATCAGTTATTCATAGATTTCAAAAAGGCGTATGACTCGGTTAAGAGAGAAGTTTTATATAATATTCTTATTGAATTTGGTATTCCCAAGAAACTAGTTCGATTAATTAAAATGTGTCTTAGTGAAACTTACAGCAGAGTCCGTATAGGCCAGTTTCTATCTGATGCTTTTCCAATTCACTGCGGGCTAAAGCAGGGAGATGCACTATCACCTTTACTTTTTAACTTTGCTCTAGAGTATGCCATTAGGAAAGTTCAGGATAACAGAAAGGGTTTGGAATTGAACGGGTTACATCAGCTGCTTGTCTATGCTGATGACGTGAATATGTTAGGAGAAAATCCACAAACGATTAGGGAAAACACGGAAATTCTACTTGAAGCAAGTAAAGAGATAGGGTTGGAAGTAAATCCCGAAAAGACTAAGTATATGATTATGTCTCGTGACCAGAATATTGTACGAAATGGAACTATAAAAGTTGGAGATTAATTATCCTTCGAAGAGGTGGAAAAATTCAAATATCTTGGAGAAACGGTAACAAATGTAAATGGCACTCGGGAGGAAATTAAACGCAGAATAAATATGGGAAATGCCAGTTATTATTCGGTTGAGAAGCTTTTGTCACCTAGTCTGCTGTCAAAAAATCTCAAAGTTGGAATTTATAAAACAGTTATATTACCGGTTGTTCTGTATGGCTGTGAAACTTGGACTCTCACTTTGAGAGAGGAACAGAGATTGAGGATTTTTGAGAATAAGGTTCTTAGGAAAATATTTGGGGCTAAGATGGATGAAGTTACAGGAGAATGGAGAAAGTTACACAACACAGAACTGCACGCATTGTATTGTTCACCTGACATAATTAGGAACATTAAATCCAGACGTTTGAGATGGGCAGGGCATGTAGCACGTATGGGCGAATCCAGAAATGCATATAGAGTGTTAGTTGGGAGACCGGAGGGAAAAAGACCTTTAGGGAGGCCGAGACGTAGATGGGAGGATAATATTAAAATGAATTTGAGGGAGGTGGGGTATGATGATAGAGACTGGATTAATCTTGCACAGGATAGGGAGCGCTGACGGGCTTATGTGAGGGCGGCAATGAACCTCCGGGTTCCTTAAAAGCCATTTGTAAGTAAGTAATACGATAGTTTGACACATTGTGAATTCAGTGTTGTGTATTGTAATTATGGTTCTCACAACAGAGGAGAAGATGTTTATTGTGGAGCATTATTTCCGGTCATACGGAGTGGGGCGCCAAGTTAAAGAGCAGTACCGGGAGCGATTTAACAAATAACACAACAATGTTACCTGTCGTCGAGAAGTTCCGTCGTAAGGGATCAGTCTTATGTCGCCTTGCATGTTATAACCACAGTCTAGTATATACAGTCGCGAAGCTCAATACGTAGTAAATATGCAAACATTAGATAGTTGCTCACCACTAGGATCGCTAATATCGCCTCATTACAGGCAATGCAAAATTGTACCGTCACAGTCTATTGTTTCTAGTATCCTCAAAACTCAAGCTTCGTGACTGTATATAGGAGACTGTGTTATACTACTAGGTTCAAATAGTTCCCGGAATTTTACTACCATTTTTCGTATTAATATATAACAAGGGATATTATACATTTGTTTTGTTGGTAACATTCATGATGTCATTTCCTTAAAGTTTGTTGATAATGGCAATTATTGGTTTTGAGTTGTAGGCAATTGTTTATCATAGTGTTTCGTTTGTTCGTCGCATTTTGTAATTATGTCCACAGAGCAAAGTACAAACATCAAGTTCTGTGTTTTGCTGGGGACATGATTAGTATGGCTGATGAAGATGGTGATTTCTTAAACAAAATGAAACTGGTGCTACTTGTACGACCCAGTCCCTAAACGACAGTCATCTGAGTGGAAATCGAAAACATCCCTCGGAAGCAAAAATTTCCTAGGCACACTTCCAAAGGCAAAGTTATTTTAAATGTTATGTTTTATTTAACGACGCTCGCAACTGCAGAGGTTATATCAGCATCGCCGGATGTGCCGGAATTTTGTCCCGCAGGAGTTCTTTTTCATGCCAGTAAATCTACTAACATGAGCCTGTCGCATTTAAGCACACTTAAAGCAAAGTTATGTTGGAAGTTTTCTTCGACTCTCAGGGTCTCATGCACCATGAGTTCATTCCAGAAGGTCGTACTGTAACGAAAGAATTGTACTTAGAAACCCCTCCGTCGCCTCTGGGACGCAGTGAGAAGGAAACGTCCAGAAAAGTGGGTAGAAAACAACTGGTTCCTTATGCATGACAATGCACCTGCTCATCGCGCAATTATTGTAAAGAATTTTCTTGCCAGGCACAACATAACTGCTTTGGATCACCCACCATACTCTCCTGATCTCTCACCACCGGATTACTTTCTGTTTCCCCGTCTGAAAAGTCATCTGAAAGGACGGAGATTCAATGCTGAAGAGGTTATCGCAAACGCGACGAGAGCACTAAGACGGGTTTCACAAAATGGCTTCCAGGCCTGCTTCCAGGAACTCTACACGCGTTGGCAAAAGTGTGTTGTTGCGGAAGGCAACTATTTTGAAGGAAATGCTGTAGAATAGTGTTTAAGGTACGTTGTTTCTATGATGCTAGCAAATTCCGGGAACTTTTTGAACCTAGTATGTAATGACATCTTGATTTTCAGAGTATGTTTGTAATTTCAGTACTCCGTATGACCGGAAATAGTGCTCGACAATAAAGACCTTCTCCTCTGTTGTGAGAACCATAATTGCAGAAATCAACACAACACTGAATATGCAATATGTCAAACTATTACATACAATAAATAAATATTTCGTTGCTAAGGAAACGTGGACAGCAGACGAGCGATAATTTCAGTACTGTTTGTTTTAGCGCATGCTGTACAATACAAAATCTCGGCAAATTAGTTCTTCATATTATAGACCAAGTTTATGCAACCAGTTTATTCAAATGAACCCAGAATAAAGTAACCTTAATGACATTTTCATTAAGATAATTAAATAAGTATTATAATATTAAAATTGAAGCTGTGTATTATTTAATGTTTTTCGTATGGATATTTTTTCCTTTCTTTCAATTAGTGTTTTTTTCTCAATTTCTTCCGGCCCTGAAAATGTTGATAAACACACTTAAGTTCTTGTATTGTAACATATTTACTGAAGATTTGGTAAATTTGCTATTTAAACGACATCCATAATCTATCCAAGTCAAGAACCATACTAATGTATCACTACGCCGTGGTAAGCACAAAAGATCAAGTACACATTAATGTATAGGTACATTAGGTTTCTTTTAATCTCGCATAATGGTTAATTACATTGCACTGATTTGAATTGACATAATATATGTAAAAACGTTAATTATAATGAAAATATTTACGGGATTATACAGGGTGTAAATGATTTATACTGCCAAAAAAAAGTACTAGTGATAGAGCATAAATTACTGAACAAAAAATTCTAATAAAATGTTTCTGTAACTTTTTTGGTTTTCCTAGAAAAAAAAAATGTTATCTGTGAGTCTAATATTTTTGGAAATGGTAGTAGATCGTCATTATTTCCTTCGGTCCACCACGTACATTACAATACTTTGTTGTTATGCTTTTTATATGTTATGTTTACTGTCAACTGTTTCTGCATTGTTGCTACATAGGTATGAATAACTTTATATATTCTGTGCCTTCATCTTTTTTTTTCAGACAATGAATTTTTCTACAGGAATGAGGAGGGAGATGCGCTACTTTTCGACGCATCAACAAGAACTTCACGCACTGTAGTTCCTGCAGAACTTCTGGTAAAAATATTACTTGTAATGGTTGATAAAAACAAACAGTTCTAGAATGCAATCAATTATCTTACGTTTTATATTTAGTATTTACGCTTGGCAGCTTCGCCTATTATAAGCACTGATATTTCATTCACTTGATTCATCCTAACTTCACTGTTTGCCCTTTTTTCGCAGCTTCCTGAGGCTCCCTTCAACTTCGAGCTGTCTGCAGATCGTAGGTACTTGCTAGTCGCTCACAATTACCGAAAGGTAAGTAAAAGATATAAAAAAATATTAAGTTTCAAATACCTTGGTCTTTCACCATGCTTACCAACTGCAAACTGATCGAAAGTGGACGGATTCAGAGACAATTTTCATTGTTGAAATTTCCCTTTCAGTTTTTGTGCTCCTATTCGACATAAAGAAAAAATATAACGATACTGTATTTCGAGATTTTCCAGAAATGCATTCCATTTTGTACACTGGGCTGCAAAAGAAATGCCGATATAAAATTATATCGTTTTCCGAGGACTTCAGCAAACATGGCGAGGTGCAAAGCTATTTTCCTGAGATTAGTTTTTAAAAGCATGTAAATACGACTTTTTTTATAACATGTTCACATTATTATTTAATATGAAATGATTTTAAATTATTCATATACTTTTATTTTACAACATTAATAAGAATACTACAAGAAAATAGTGAAACTGCAGTTTATATGGTATTCCACAGCCTTCCTTATTGTCCATGGATGCTGCCATTGTTACATTCGATATATACGGCCAGTTACGTTTCATATTGTATTAACAAAAAATGTGTCATTTTTATTATAAATATAAATACAGTGAAACTTCCCTTAACGCACACTTCCCAATAGCAGACTCCTCTCAATAGCGGACATTTTAAAATTCCCCTGCAAAATAACATTGGCCCTTATGATAAAATTCTTCCAAATAGCGGACATTCTCAATAACGGACGCGGACACTGAAATGTATCTCCCAACAACAATTAAAACTTCCAAATAACGGACAGCGTGAAAGAAAAAAAAAAGAAAAAGACGGTTGTAAATTAAACGAAATTCCAACGGAATTCTTTGCAACAATCATTATCGTGCGTTTGAACGTTCTTGTACTTTATTGAAGGTAAGCAGCACAGTTGTTAGTTGTGATACTGTACGTGAGCAGTTCGTACTTTCTTGGTTTGTCAAGTTGAGTGTTCGGAAGTACAGATACATTAAAAATGTCACAAAAACGTAAACGTTTGTCACTAAAAGGGAAAGTGGATATTGTAAAGCATAGTGAGAAGGA
Source organism: Periplaneta americana (assembly GCF_040183065.1). NCBI lineage: Eukaryota > Metazoa > Arthropoda > Insecta > Blattodea > Blattidae > Periplaneta > Periplaneta americana. Next base: position 156,360,981 of record NC_091128.1, on the reverse strand, counting down.
GCTGCCCACAAAGTTTAATGTGGGAAACACTCAGGTTAGTGAAATTTTGAAAAATAAGGATGTTATTTTAAAATCATACACTGAGAATGCAATTCTAGATTTATTTGTGTGAGGTGAAGTGGTACAGTGACTGTTGTTTATTTCATTTACAAAACATTTACTGGTACGACTTCTCTCTGGATGAATGCTGTAAACAATCTAACTGTCTACTGTACTGTACTATAAAATATAGTGTTGAATATGTATGAGAAATTGTAATGTACTGTTTACATAGGCTACTAACGATTTTCTAAATAGCGGACACTTCTCAATAACGGACATTTAATTTTTCCCCGGCGGTGTCCGCTATTGGGAAGTTTCACTGTATAATATTTTATTATAAACTAGCCGTACCCGTGCGCTCCGCTGCACCCGTTAGAAATAAATATAAAGTAATTACATAATTAAAATAGGACGTTTGATCCAGGGAACATTCGTGTTTGATAGAAGGATAAATCGTTTAATATGTTACTTAATTTAAATTGCATCCAAATAATTAAAATGCGATCATTTTGGTCCAGAGACACTCATTTGGTGCAATGACAATTCCTTTAACATGTTTCTTAATTTTTATTACATGAAACCATAGTTTAATGAACATTGACATCATTTAGATTTAATGTGTATATTTTATTTTATTTCTTATAGGTTTCCATTGAATTATGGTAATAACTTAATTTTAACCCTTGTTTTCTACGTATTCAGTAAATGGCGCTTGGCCCACTATGGTTGTGAACCCTTCAAATAACTTAAATTATATTATATTATATTATATTATATTATATTATATTATATTATATTATATTATATTATAGTATATTATATCAGAAGTTACTGTAATAACATTATAGCATTATGTCCATCTAGACAAACTACACTTTCCAATGGTGAAATAATAATTAATTATACAAATCGGTAATTTAGCTTCCGATATTACTTCATACAAATACAGAAACATTCTCTGTAAGCTATATTTCATAGCTTTCGATTGTTGCTGTTCAAGGCCCCTTATAGACGAAGTCATTTGTTTTTATTTCAGTACACGGCCTTAGATGGCAGTTATTTTAATTTTAAAACTCATTTATCTCATTAAATATCAGTCCTATCAAACTTTTTCAAGGAATAAAACTTATCGCAAATTATTTTTAAAGAAACTTTTGTTATGTAAAATGTTTCACAAAAATCAATAATAAGCGAGATATTTCGATTTATTTAATTCAGGCCCCCTTATGACCTCCCTTTTAAATAATGTATTTTGAATGACATATAGCCTAAAATCTAAGTTACAACGACCTTCATTTATATTCCAATTTTCATCGAAATCCGTTCAGCCATTATCGCGTGAAAAGGTAACAAACATACATACAAACAGACAGACAGACATACAAACAAAAATTTCAAAAATGCGATTTTCGGTTTCAGGGTGGTTAGTTATATATGTTAGAACCAATTATTTTTGGAAAATCGAAAATTACCAGAAAAATTTCGGCTACAGATTTATTATTAGTATAGATACAGATACAGAACTGAAAATAGAATCTAACTGAAACATTTAACTACATATTTTTCCTTTGCATGAAATAAAAACCCTTTAAAAAATTCTGGCCATTTCAGATGTATGTATATAAAAATTTCATACATAGTTTATTGAAGACATACACGAACAAGCTGAATGAGGTAATGATAACAGAGCAATTAGAGAGTTTATATGCAAAGCCTTCTGAAGTATCTCTATTTCTATTGCTTCCTAAGCGAAGTCCTCGTAACACGATAATATTTCAAATCGATAGCGACTTCGAATCGACATTTCTTTTGCAGCTCAGTGTACCTCCTATACCGAGAAAGTGGTTTTTGATAATATCATCTTATTTGTCTGTCCGTCCATCCGTATACAACTTCAACTACCTAAGCTGTTGTCGAATTTTGTTTGTATTCTATATCAGGGAGTCAATTTATCAGGAAACGATGTAAACTGACGTTCAAAGATACCGGATCCCTATTAATCGATAGTGATCAGTAATTTGTTCATGCAAATGTGGATTCCTTAGTTATTACTTCTACGAATAGATGGCGAAGATGACAGCCAGTGTCGCCAATAGTATATAACTGTACCCTCATTATACAATTAAAAATGTCATCTCCTTCTAACTATTGTAAAAAGCGCTGGATTTAGCGGGAAACAGCTGAAACTCTGAATTATGAATACTTAATCTACATCATAATTTTTCCCAACAATTTTTACCATCCCAATAATAGTGTCACCTATTGAGAATTATTTCAAAGTTCGTCAATTTGTTATATCTTTGGTTCTGACTTATCCCGTTGTTAGAAAGTTCGCTTACACGATCAGAAAAATCTAGGTGGGATATCTTTGAAGGCCAGTGTAACAATGTAATATATGGTAATATTTGAACTAAAAATTTATGGATCTTCATTTAAAAACAAAAACACAAAATGACGTATTGTAAATCGGTTATAACTTTTTTTATTGATTTTATTGCACAAGATGAAGTGAAGAATGAAATAGTATAAACCTCGTCTTAAATTTATGTCGCCAGTCGAAATTTTCTCTAAACTTACTTACTTACAAATGGCTTTTAAGGAACCCGAAGGTTCATTGCCGCCTTCACATAAGCCCGCCATCGATCCCTATCCTGTGCAAGATTAATCCAGTCTCTATCATCATATCCCACTTCCCTCAAATCCATTTTAATATTATCCTCTCATCTACGTCTCGGCCTCCCCAAAGGTCTTTTTCCCTCCGGTCTCCCAACTACCACTCTATATGCATTTCTGGATTCGCCCATACGTGCTACATGCCCTGCCCATCTCAAACGTCTGAATTTAATGTTCCTAATTATGTCAGGTGAAGAATACAATGCGTGCAGTTCTGCGTTGTGTAACTTTCTCCATTCTCCTGTAACTTCATCCCGCTTAGCCCCAAATATTTTCCTAAGCACCTTATTCTCAAACACCCTGAACCTATGTTCCTCTCTCAGAGTGAGAGTCCAAGTTTCACAACCATACAGAACAACCGGTAATATAACTGTTTTATAAATTCTAACTTTCAGATTTTTGGACAGCAGACTGGATGATAAGAGCTTCTCAACCGAATAATAACAGGCATTTCCCATATTTATTCTGCGTTTAATTTCCTCCCGAGTGTCATTTATATTTGTTACTGTTGTTCCAAGATATTTGAATTTTTCCACCCCTTCGAAGGATAAATCTCCAATTTTTATATTTCCATTTCGTACAATATTCTGGTCACGAGACATAATCATATACTTTGTCTTTTCGGGATTTACTTCCAAACCGATCGCTTTACTTGCTTCAAGTAAAATTTCCGTGTTTTCCCTAATCGTTTGTGGATTTTCTCCTAACATATTCACGTCATCCGCATAGACAAGAAGCTGATGTAACCCGTTCAATTCCAAATCCTGCCTGTTATCCTGAACTTTCCTAATGGCATATTCTAAAGCGAAGTTAAAAAGTAAAGGTGATAGTGCATCTCCCTGCTTTAGCCCGCAGTGAATTGGAAAAGCATCAGATAGAAACTGACCTATACGAACTCTGCTGTATGTTTCACTGAGACACATTTTAATTAATCGAACTAGTTTCTTGGGAATACCAAATTTTCTCTAAACATAAAAAAAAAATAACATTCGTAGAGAACTACATGAATTACATTAAAAATATTAATATAGCCATAGTGGTTCCGATGGTAGAGAAAGGAGTGACATATTATAATATATCTGCAGGATTTTTGGAGTGTAAACTGTTTATATAGGCTCTTACGTACTGTAATTTCTTTAGTAAATAGGATAGTAATATCGAATGGCAACACATCAGCAAGTTGTGTGTCATTTAACGTCGTTCACTTTTAAATTTTACTGTTGCAGTATTTATAAATATATCAGAAAGTTTATGTAAAGTAAATAGCCTACGTGTGACAATATTTTAATTAGGCCTATCTGCACGCAGTGTTTGGCTAAGGGTTAAGTTGGGAGTTGGAAGAATTATGAGAAATAATAATTTATTGTGACTTAGTGATGTTATATCGCTTCCATCATTGTTTTTCTTTTGTTTTCCAGATCTTCAGGCATAGTTTTCTCGCCAATTACGAGATTATAGACTTAGAGACGAAGTAAGTTCTATAAATCTGTATATTATTACTATTTTTCGATTAAAGAATTGATTTAACGAAAAATGTAAACTTATTTAAATGCAATTACTACATCTTAATGATGTTTTATAGGTTTATAAAAAGTGAGGTATTTTCAAATGTGATATCCAACATGTTTTAAGACTGCCACTTTTTTCATAAGACGTTTGTTTTGTGTGTTTTCATCGTTGTTTTCATTGTTTAATGCATGTACAAGTTTCATTTTCTGAATAATATGCTGAAGGGAAGATGTTTATTATACAACTTATGAAGAAAGTGATTTCAAACACTCTCCAATTAATTACTCGAAAACAGTTTCTGGTGGATAACGTTCTCGAAACTAACTACATGTTTAATAGCTTAACTTATTATAATAACAGTAATTTACATTATTATTTTGTTTATTATTTAATTTATTTTGTTGACACGCTCTCCAACATCTTTTCTAGGTTAGCACAAGCAAATACACAGGTTATAGGCGAAATTGTTATGTACATTTTTACGTACATTTATTAGATCTGCTCTTATTTACTTTATAAATTAATGTATTATCCACATTTAAAATACTTTAGGTGAAGGAATGAAGCCTGATTACATTATTTTTTTTCTAATTGTTTCAACATATTTCTAGAGATTGAGATTTCAGATTTTTATCTATCGTGTCCCGGCATAGCTCAGTTGGAAAGAGCGCTCAGCGCGCAGAGCTGAGAGGTCCCGGGTTCGATTCCCGGTGCCGGAACGAATTTTTCTCGAATTAAAGGCTATAATTTTAGCTTTGCATGTTCATTCAAATTCGATTGACAATAATCATATTGGGGTTTATCAGTCTATGTTTGTCTTATTTCTGCATTAGCCCAACGTTTGCGCAACCTGCTTGAAAAACGAGGAAGGGAACTCCTTGCACATTTTCTACATTTCGTGATTTTTTTTTTGCCGTCAGTCGTAAGTAGAGTTAGTTTATCAGTACAAATAATATATGATCAGTAACATCTTACCTTGAGAATAAATTAAATATAAAGTGGGGCGACGTTGGAGTAAGTAAACAAGTACGTACGAGAGAACCGAAATTGATAAGGTGAATAATGCCTCTCCTGCCGTACTAGTGAAATATGAGCCAGATTAAACTTAAATGCTCTTTAATAATAATAATAATAATAATAATAATAATAATAATAATAATACAGTAATAATAAAAATAATAATGATAATAATGGTAGTAATAATAATAATAATGAACAGTAATAATAATAATAGTAATAATAATGGTATTAATAATAATATTAATAATAATAATGGTAGTAGTAATAATAATAATACCGTAATACTGAACAGTAATAATAATAATAATAATAATAATAATAATAATAATAATAATAATAATAATCAACAGTAAGATTAATAAAAAATAAAAATAAAAAAAATAATAATAGTAATAATAATAATAATAATAATAATAATAATAATAATGAACAGTAAAATTAATAAAAAATAAAAAAAATAATAATAATGAAATGCTGACATGAAATATTTGTAATTTCAAGAAGCTACGGGCACAAACTTGTATCGATCTTGTTTGTTGTGAATTGGGCATCAGGTAAGACTGTGTATAGCTGAGTTGTTGTGTCATTCCAGAAATAGCATCTCACTAGAAAACAGCGAACCAGGTCCGGAGCGTAGGGTGCACCAGTTGGTTGTCTGGGCGCCAGTGGGCAATGCCTTCGTGTACGTGCACCGGAATAACCTTTATTACAGACCAACAGCGTCCGAGATAGCCGAGGTCCAGCTGACGCGATCTGGCATCCCTGGAATCATCTACCACGGCATTCCGGACTGGGTCTATGAAGGTGAGTACTCTGTTTGGCTATTACAGCTAGATGAATCCAAAGAAACTTGTATGATCACTGAATAAGGAAACCTCGGGGTGATAGTGCAAGAGACAGCCACTGTTGCCAACTTAAGAATGTCACAAAAGAGCTAAATTATGTTGTATGTCGTTTTGGGGCAATCGACTTATCCAGAAGAGATGTTTGGACTTCTCCATTTCCAACGATGAAATGATTTCACAACGTTTCGAAACTTGGTTCTGCCATCATGCATTGTTGCCAAGTTAACCGGTTTCCAGCTGATTCTGGCAGATTTGTGTCTTTTGAAATAAAATATCCTAATCAACCAACAATAGAAAATCTGGCAGATTTTTTTACTTTCCTTAATTGACTCCAGGGGCGTACGCAAGGGTGGGAGGTTACCGGGTTTGAACCCACCCTCGCCTTGAACTTAAAAAATTACATATTGAGATTTGAATATTATTTTATGTATATAATCGTTTTCCTTTCTCTAATTTTTCACTGTCAGATTAACAAAATCCACTTTGACATAAAGCATAGTCCTCCTAGCCCTCCTTCAATTATAATTCCTGTGCTTGGTGCTGCGAACGTTCGAATTATAACAATGCTATGTTTATTATAGAGATCTACAGCCTAGTACAGACCTTGCAATAAAATGAAGCTGACACAATATGGAATTTAACTTGTGAAACATATTAAACGCAGTGTTGCCAACAGTTCGTGTAATCCCGCTAGTTGACTTTCGAAAACCCGCGATTTTCTAACAAATATCTCTAGATTTTAATGTATACTTATTATTCAATAATAATAATAATAATAATAATAATAATAATAATAATAATAATAATAATAATAATAATAACGGTCAAGATAGAGCACCCACCAGCCAATGCAACGAATATTGCACACTATTATCACTGCCAATGTGGCGCTATAAAGCAATTTTAAGCACTTTTATCACAGACACAACATATTTAAATTCTTATTGCACAATATATGTTACCGTTAAAACCCAAAATTCGACAAAACCAGTTTCAACTAGTAAAAATTAGTTTTAAAATATAGATAGGTAGAAAGCGAATTTTCGTAAGATCTAGAATCAATGACAGGTTAAGTTTGGTTTGTTTAGGTGTTTTTTATACTTCTACGAAAAAAAAAAATCCTAAACAAACCAAACCTAACCTGACACTGATTCTAGAATATACGAAAACTCACTTTCTATCCATCTTTATTTGCTTAAACTAGTTTTTACCAGTTGAAACTGGTTTTGACGGATTTAGGGTTTTAACGGTAACATATTATAATATGGAATTACCACTACATTAACACATCCATTATTTCGCAAAACACACACTGAACGAATTAAACGTAATTATGAAAGCCGCTTATAATGCTAATATGAATTTCATTTCAGAAACTTTAAAGATTAAAAACCGCTAGTATTCCCGCTAAGCAGGATAATATAATTTTACCCGCGAGACGGTTATCCAAAAAAAAAGCTAGATTTAGCGGGAAAACCGCTGAATTGGCAACACTGATTAAACTGCTTGTTTTGACAGTTCTGCAGTGCAGATGTTAAATATTGTGCATTGTCGATTTTAAACTCGCTAATAAAGTAATTCGCTAATAACTACCAGTCCGTAATATTAACGAAATATGTATAGTGATATTCCTTGAATGACTTTTAACGTAACTTGCACCATTATTGTAATCGTCTGTTTGGTTTCTGAACTGTTTTTCAAGTCCAGCAGGAAAATAGTTCTATTTTCTTCTTTCCAGAGGAAGTTCTCAGCTCAAACACGGCTTTATGGTTTTCGCCAGACGGCAAAAATCTCGCCTTCGCGTCTTTCGACGACAACCGAACAAGAGTGATGTCGATTCCCTTCTACGGCCTGCCTGGCAATCCAGACTACCAGTACACCCACGCGGTCAACATTCGATACCCCAAGGTGAGAATCTAGAATACGATAAGATGTGTGTTCTATCTGATTTGACAGATAGGCTACATTTCTTATTCTTCTTTCTCGCTGTTATCATCTCTCTTACAGCTCAGTGATCTATTAATTCAAAATCTGTGTGAGTCTTCCTTTATTATTTAAAGTTGTTTGATGTATGATAGTGCCAAAAATTCCAAAGTCATACTCATGCCACAGTTTAGTCATGAAGCTTGAGTTGTGAGGATGCTAGGAACAATAGACTGTGCCGATACTATTTCACATTGTCTGTAATGAGGCGATATTAGCGATCCTAGTGGTTAGCAACTATCTGTGGATACATATTTACTACGTATTGAGCTTCGTGACTGTATATACTAGACTGTGCTCATATTGTATAAAGGAATGAGCAGCATTGCCAACCATTTTAGACGGAAAATCCCTAAAAATACGTCCTATGTTTATACATCTTGAGTATACAACTTTTGTAATTAAGATGTATGAAAAAAATAGGAGGTATTTTAGGGATTTTTAATCAAAAATGGTTGGCAATACTGCACATACTTATTATAGTTTAATGCTTTCACGTGTTAAATATTAGGTTACGGTACCTTGTTGATTAGTTTCAGCCTGTTGTGGGTTATTCATGAACTGCGTGGTCCTGGTCTTCACGTGATAATAATAATAATAATAATAATAATAATAATAATAATAATAATAATAATAATAATATGTAATAGTAGTAGTAGTAGTAGTAGTAGTAGTAGTAGTAGTAGTAGTAGTAGTAGTAGTAGTAGTAGTAGTAGGCCTATACTGCCCGTGTCTCACGTCCTGAACCGAGAGTTCCCTAGTGCTTATAACCACGCCTCTTAGGTCTGCTCGGAACGTCACGGAAGGTGCAACGTGGCGGCACGGCAGCATATTACATGTGCTGAAAACATTATCCTACGCAATCGCAGGGATCTTTACTGGTTATAATAATGGATACTCTAATCGTGGTTACCACTATCGCTATTATCTCTGATGGCGATTTCCTAAAATGTAAGTACACACTAGGCCACTCTTCGTTCAGTTTGGACAACTGCTGAATTACCATAGAGCAGCATTTCTCAAAGTATGTTCTGGGGTTCCGTGAGCCCTATGTGATTTTACTTGGTTATTTAACGACATTGTATCAACTACTAGGTTATTTTGCATCGCTGGGATTGATGATAGCGAAATGGTATTTGGCGAAATGAAGTCGGGGATTCTCCAAATATTACCTGATATTCGCCTTACGGTAGGGGAAAACCTCGGGGAAAAAATCCAACCAGGTAATCAGCCCAAGCGGGAATCGGACCCGCGCCCGAGTGAACTCTGGATCGATAGGCAAACGCCTTAGCCGACTGGACTGCTCCGGTGGCTATTTTATACTTAGTGAATATTATAAAAATATATAAATGTTACGGAAATATGAATCAATAATAACATGAAACCACCGATGATAATAATAATAATAATAATAATAATAATAATAATAATAATAATAATAATAATAATAATAATCCAAGAATATGCGTAATACTAATATGTTTAATGAACATCTAAAACGGAAAATACCCATAATATTTATCACTTTCATCACTGGATTCTTTGCGCATCTGTTCACTAAAACAATATCTCGAAAAGACAAAATGCAGAAGTACAATAGAAATGAGACTACAACTTTCCGCCATAAAACCAGATTGCAGGCTTAAAAAGCAAATGCATTCGTCCCACTGAACAGAATTATTGAGATACTAGCTTTCACTTGTCTGTTAATTTAAACACTAATAAAATATTACAGAGATTCCGCAGTTACACTTTAGATTAAAAGGGGTTTCGCGGTGGAAAAAGTTTGAGAAACACTGCCATTGAGGAAAGAGTTTACGGATGTGTACACGTGATAACCGTAATCGCGATTAGGTCGATAATGTCTTGTAGAGACTGTAGTCTACAACTGGTATTAGTGTTTAGTTACAGGAATTGATGGGGACATAATCTGTTTCGTGAGGGGACAGCCTATACATTCGCTTGTCAATGGCTGATCTTGCTCCATAGCTGACGAAAGGAATCCTGAAAAGGCCGATGTGTTGAACGTAGGGTAGTAGGCACATGCGGTACGCAGCTCCTCATACCCTGTCCCTCTGCGTCTCGCCCCGCAAAGAAACAGCTCAGGAAGTGAGGCACGGGCAGTACTTGTTTTTTTGAAAGCTGGGACATGACAATTAAGCGGCCAAGCTTGGAACTACAGTGCTATGTTGCCAATATGGACTACCATGCCGCCAGCTGATGGAAGCTAGCAATTGTCGTGAAGATGGCTGACGTTAAAACATTCATTGACAAGTGACGCGAAGGTAAGAAAACAACAGGGGCGTATTTTGCGGACTACCGGGGCTACCGGCGGTAGCCCAAGGAAATTACAAAAGAAAAAGTTTATAATATAACATAATGTAATAATTTTGTATTATTAGTTTTACCATAGTAATTAAAATTAAAGTAATTGTTAGATTTATATGCGCTCTCTGCTCTCGAAAAGAAACAAGTTGTCAAGGCGGCATCGCTGGAGAAACCGCTTGCTACGTGAGGTAGCCTGTGACCGTTCCTCTCACGCTGTCCTTCGCACAACTGCCCGTCCCCCCCCCCCCCCCGCTCCCTACTGTTTCTATCGTGCAATGTAGGCCGTGAGTTGCCGCTCTCGTGATCGGTTTCTTCGCAGGCGCGAAGGAACACTACTCTTAGTATGCTAGCTCTGAATGTGATTGTGTTCTTGCAGTGAATTATTTTAAATCTGTGATTTGTTCGAGTGTCTAAGAGTTATATTAATTGTGAATTATTAAGTTTTTAATTTCCCAATTAAGTGATATTGTGAAAAATATGGCAGAACAAGTTTCTGGAGAGGTTTGTGTTGAAAATGACTGTGTAATAGAAGGTTTATTAAAAGTGCCTTTTAACCGTCGTACATAACAACGAGAAAGTTGAAATTGTGAAAATGGAAAGACCAACTCCTGAGTTAAATTTGTCCATGGACGTAAAAGAAAAACGGCGAGAGTACACACGCCATTTCACTTCAACATCATATGGTAAGTGGAATTGGTTGTGTGGTAGTTCTAAACTGTCTAAACTATTTTGCTGGCCATGTTTGTTATTTAGCCGCGAAACTAATGTGTGGTCAAAAGAGGGGTTTTCTAATATGAACTCCCTTCGAACGGCAGTCCTAGAATACGACAAATCAAAAGCTCATATTTGTAGTAGCATGAACTTTGCAAACTTTGGAAAGACAAGAATTGATTTACAGCTAGATAAGCAAAAAGCTCTCACATCAACCAACACAATGCTCTTGTGAAAAAAAAAAAATCGGGAGATTTTACTGCGTCTTATTAACGCAGTCTGCTTTCTAGGAAAACAAGAATTGGCTTTTCGGGGTCATAACGAGAGTGTGAAATCAGACAATATAGCAAATTATATTGAATATTTAAGTTCCTTAAGTGAATTTGATCATTACTGGCCAATCATCTTGAGAGTTCAACAGTATTTCGTGGTACTTCTCCCGCAATTCAGAATGACTTAATATTTGCTATAAGTGGGGTTATGATAAAGAAAATAAAACCTTTTGTGGCCATTGTTGTTGATGAAACAAGTTACTGCTCTAATCAGAGTCAATTGTCCACTGTTTTAAGATACGTCGACAGTACTGCCAATGTTCAAGAACAGTTTATAGGATTCACAAATGTCAGTTCGGACAAAACTGCTGCTGCTTTAGTTTTGCAACAAACTTAATCCATTCCAGAATGCCGCATTTTTTTCAAAACACTGTCGGGTTTAGCTGCATTTTTCTCATCATCTCCTAAAAGATCAGAAAACTCAAGGAATTTATGAACAAGAAACTCCCAAAAGTAGCACCAACTAGATTGAATTTTACATCTCGGCTTGTAAATACAGTAAAGGAATACAGAGAAAAACGGACTGCTTTCTTTAAAAATATCATTTGTAATGACTCTGAAGAAAACTGGGATGATGCTGTAATTGTGCAGGCTCAAGGATATTAGAATTTTTTCACACAGTTTCAGAATATATTTCTTCTTGAAGTCTATGCTAGAGTGTTTGCACATACAGATGTGCTGTACAATATTCTTCAGACAAAAAGTCTAGACATAGCATACTACTTGCAATACTTGCAAGAGGTATCAAAGTTAAAAAAATACTATATCCGAGTTCAGACGTAGTGGGTTTCCGTCCATATGGAGTAATATGGAAAATGAAAATTCTTCAGCCAATACAATGGAACCACCATTAAAGCGAAGAAAAGGAGATGATGAATTGAAATACAGGCAGCTGTACTACAGCATACTAGATCGTATGCACATGGAAATTACTGACAGATTTTCTGATTATGGAAAGCTTCAGTTCACACATCTAGATTCTCAAAAATGTTCTGCTTATAGAGAAAACTTCCCGAATGAGGCACTAAACAAATTATTTCAGTCCTATAACAGTCACTTTGATCAAGTACGTTTGAAAAATGAATTAAGTGTAATATATTCAGCAGAAGTCTTTGATTTTTCGAACAAACCTATCCATGAAATATTATCTGCCATATATGAAAACCAGCTGAACCAAGTTATTCCTGAAGTCCTTAAATTGGCAACATTAATTGTGACAATACCAGCTACGTCAGCATCGGTAAAAAGAACATTTTCTGCGTTGAAGAGAATAAAATCCTACTGTAGATCAACTCATACACAAGAACGTTTATCCGGCTTGGCACTGATGTCCATTGAAAAGTCATTTCTACAGAAACTTTGCAAGTGGCCCAACTGTAATTTCAAGGACGAAGTCATCAACGTATTTTCGTCCCAATCAAGACGTCTGGAATTCACATAAATATGTAAGGAATTTTATTATAGGGATTTTAAAATATATTTTGTGTAATAATAGGGTCAGTGGTAGCCCAAACCCTTTAACCAGTATACGCCACTGGAAAACAATACAAAAATCGACAGAGAATCAAAGAATAAACGTACCAATGCTAACATTGTGTGCACAAGAGAGCTATTAAGCACTCGCCACGTGGGAACGGTAAGTTTGGCAACTCAACCGTTGTTACCATAGCAACAGGCCTACCATGCTATGTGGTATTCAGTTGTTTTCTTCCAATCGCAACGCTCTTGTCATGTCCCATCTTGCAAAAAAACAAGTATAGTAATAACACTAATAATGATGATAATAATAATAATAATAATAATAATAATAATAATAATAATAATAATAATTGTATTGCCAGTAGACTTGGAGTACATGCTTTTAGCATTGTCAGTGTTGCAGCTAGGCTTACAAATTCATTATTCTTATTTGAATTAACTTACAATATATTATATTACAAGTTAATCGGAGACAGTGACACAGTTACAGAAAACTAATATATAGTGCGTGTGTTTGAAGTCCGATGGATAAACTGTGTTAACACTATTTTTCATGTTGTTGAAAGCCCTGTTAATGTTACATATTTCTCTTTCAGCCAGGGACGCCAAATCCTGCTGTGTCACTCAGTATGGTGAACCTGGAGGAAGCCATTGGGGGAAGCCCAACCGTCGCCGTCCTCCAGCCTCCACAAGACTTAATTCAGAGGCAAGTTGTGGCTTGTGGAATCGATATAGAATAGCTTCTCACTCTACCCTGCCTGAATGTCTTTGTATCTGTGGTATAGTGGAATAAATTGAACAGCAAGGATTCTGGTATACAGGATGTTTCACGAAGATTGTGCAATACTCCAGGATGTGATTTCTGGCATCATTCTGATGAAAGAAGCTCCTATAAACATATGTCACATTTTGAAAATTGAGTTACGTCCTCCTGAATGTTAAACATAAACGTAGATATTATGAAGGTTTAAGTATTTAAATTATTTACAGCAATGGTACTGGGTGTATTATAAATTCATTAAAGAACTTTCACGTTATTAGTCACTTGAAAAATCTGTATTAAAACTGGTTTTCACAGACCCCACGTTCTGCAGCAATACACGTAGCCACCCGAGTGTGAACTGCGCGCGCCTCATTCCCTAACTTCCGTTGTTCGGATGCTAGGTAGATACGTTGTACCGGTGCTGAGTTATCTCTAACCTTGACCCTGATGTCACGAGATTTTGTGTCGCTGCTATCAGCTGTACTGTAACACATACAGCTCCAGATGTCCAGAGAGAGAGAGAGAGAGAGAGAGAGTTTACAAGAATGCATTTTACGGAAGAAAGAAACGTGATTTTATCCGAAATTATTCAAAATCGGGCACGTGTATATAGGAACTTTTTTCAACAGAATGATGTCAGAAATCACATTCTAGAATGGCTTTAAAATTATTTAAATCTTACTTAGGTAACAGAACTCAAGCAACTAAAATAAATGATCACCTTAGTGAATCACGTAACATTGATATAGGCGTACCTCAGGGGACGATTTTAGGTCCTGTTTTGTTTTTAATAAATATCAACGATTTACTTAAAATTGACATTGAGATATATTCTGGTACTCTGTATTCTTATGCTGATGATACTGTGGTTATATTTAGCGGTTTGAGTTGGAATGAAACTTATCAAAATTCTAACAGTGGTATTAATATTATTAAAGAATGGCTGGATGCTCACTTACTTTCTTTGAATGTTTCTAAAACAAAAATTAATACCATTTTCATTAACATCACATGGCCTTGAGCAACTAAAAATGAACAATAACAGAAGTATAACTATACATGATTGTAACCTACCTACTTGCTCATGTAACGCTTTGAGTATATCCTCACAAGTTAAATATTTAGGCATTATTATTGACCAACATTTAAAATGGGACAAGCATATCTCCTTCCTGTGTAACAGATTGCGTAAAACAATCCACAAATTTTCCATTCTACGCTCTTATTTACCTGTTTATGTTCTGCGTACTGTGTACTTAGCTCTGTTTCAATCAATAATTCAGTATGGTATTTTAGGTTGGGGAGGAATGGCAAAATCGACTCTCCATCCTTTAAATTTGCCCCAAAAAAGAATTATCAAAAATTTGTCTATATAAACCTTTCGATTACCCAACAAAATTAATTTTTCAGAAATTTGGTGTATCAAATCTAGAACAAATTTATAAACAAACATTGCTGATTTACTTCCATAAAAACCACAATAAATTTAAATTTGATCCTCACGAATACCATACGAGACAAAACTACAGTTTCTTTCTAAATACTCCCAAATGCCACACAACTGCTGGATTGAAACACAGCAGAAATTTTGGACCCAAAATATATAATACATTAATTAGAGCTTACCCTGAGCTAAGTACACTTCACACACACAGATTTAAGAAACAAATCAGATTAATTATTTAATTGTTTAAGCTAATTGAGTTAAAAATTGATACTCTAATATTCATGTACTTTTGTATTTTCTATTTGTATATAGACCCTATTATTAATGCTGTATTATTTTACCACTTATTAATGTTATTGTGCTCAATGAACTCTCGTAATTTTGTGATATATTTTGTATAACTGATCTGAACTGCGCCCGAGCAAGAGCTTCTGCTCTTTCCGGCAGCAATGCCTAATGTAGCTCAAGTGTAAAGTATTAAATAAATAAATAAATAAATAAATAAATGAATGAATGAATGAATGAATGAATGAATGAATGAATGAATAAATAAATGAATAAATAAATAAATAAATAAATAAATAGAGTGAGTGAATAAATAAATAAATAAATAAAAATATTGCACAGTCTTCATGAAACACCCTGTATTTTGTGATTTTGAATTGAAACTAAGACTAACCATCCATGGAATGGGACATCTTCATAGAATATAAGTTATTGTTTTGTGATTCACAGTGAACCTATCCTGAGTGCCGTGACATGGGCCTCTGATGATGCCTTGGCCGCAGTCTGGATGAACAGAGTGCAGAATACAGCCAAGATTGTGTCCTGCACCACGCGCACTCCCCTCTGCAGAGAGGTTAGTGTATTCGATATGATTATGTAGGTCCTTCACTGCAAATCCAGCATTCTCCAGTCTTTCCTATTTTCTGCCTTCCTCTTAGTCTCCATATATCTTAATGTAGCTTATCATCTGATATCTTTTTCTACCCCGAACTCTTCTCCCGTTCACCATTCCTTCCAGTGCATCCTTCAGTAGGCTGTTTCTTCTCAGCCAGTGACCCAACCAATTCCTTTCTCTCTTTCTGATCAGTTTCAGATCATTCTTTCTTCACCCAATCTTTCCAACACAGCTTCATTTCTTATTCTGTCTGTCCACACACTCCATTCTTCTCCATATCCACATTTCAAATGCTTCGCTTCTCTTCACTTCGTCGTAATGTCCATGTTTCTGCCCCATACAATTCCACACTCCACACAAAGCACTCCACTATCTCTCTTCCTCAGGTCTGCAGAAGATGCTCCTTTTTCTATTAAAAGCTTCCTTTGCCATTGCTATCCTCCTTTTGACTTCCTGGCAGCAGCTCATGTTACTGCTTACAGTACACCCCAAGTATTTGAAGCTGTCCACTTGCTCTACTGCCTCATTTAGAATTCTCAAGTTTACCTTCTTTATTCTTCTTCCTATGACCATGGTCTTCGTCTTGTTTGCATTTATCTTCATCCCATACTGCTCACAGCTGTCATTTAGCTCTAGTAGCATATCCTTTAGTATCATCTTCTCTCCTGCTAACAACGCCATATCATCAGCAAGTCTTATGCACTTTATTCTTCTTTCCCTTACTATCATCCTTCCCATGTTCTGAAAATAGTTCTTCACTAAATCCTCCAAGTAGATGTTGAACAGGATAGATAATAAAGGGCATCCTTGACGTACTCCTCTCCCTATTTCACTTCCTTGTGACATTTCGTCTCCTATCCTGACTTTGACTCGTTGTTTCATATAAAGATTACTGAACAGCCTTCTCTCTTTGCAATCCACGCCAGTTTTCTTTAGGATCCCCATCAGTTTATTCCAATCCATTCTGTCAAAGTTCGAGATGACAGAAGTGTAAAATATCAGGTCTATTATCGACTTCTTCAGTAAGGCATTGAATATTCATAACACAACGCAACAGAATAAAATAAATTACAATTCAATTCATAATATAATGTAATACAACATAATAATACTCGTAAAATGATGTAAAATTCAATTTTTACAAATGGCTTTTAAGGAACCCGGAGGTTCATTGCCGCTCTCACATAAGCCCACCATTGGTCCCTATCCTGTGTGAGATTAATCCAGTCTCTACCATCATATCCCACCTCCCTTAAAAACATTTTAATATTATCCTTCCACCTACGTCTCGATCTCCTCAAAGGTCTTTTTCCCTCAGGTCTTTGAACTAACACTCCATACACATTTCTGGTTTCGCCCATACTTGCTACATGCTCTACCCATCTCAAACGTCTGGATTTAATGTTCCTAATTATGTCAGGTGAAGAATACAATGCCATATAAAATTTACAATACTGCGTGTTCAGTTCAAATTGTGTCATGACTCGCTGTATGCCATCATGTGGCTAGCCGATGAGCCTAGACAATTCAATCTTCCTACACTTCCACAGAGGCGTATTACTTATGTGCCAGAGAAGTTGCCTAGCAAGTACGGCGTTCAGTCTGAAGAGTACTTACCAATACGTACGGTAACACCTGTACTGGCAGGAATGTGAACTGTTTGGAAACACGTACTGAGGTGAGTTTTTTCTTACTGTCGGGATATGGGGAGAGGGTTAAGACGATTACTTACGTACAGTATTTGTTGACATTAACTTCGACGGTCAACATGGACACGGAGCATTTGATTTGTGTTGTGGAATGTTGCCGTACGCAACTGTTGATAACACCCTGCATACGACTTGGCCGCGCAAAATATAGTTCGAAAGAGGTTATGGTAGCACACAGACTGTACAGACCGCCATCTGTTGCTATGACGTTCAAGTTGTACCGTACACGTTCTCAAGTTCAGATTGAACGCCTTGATTAATAGGCAACTTCTCTGACATAAAAGCTGAAACTCGCTTCAAATCGCTGACTCACAACAGTGACGTCATGACACACTTTGAAATGAACACCCAGTATAATATAACATAGTAAGTCATAATGGAATTGAATACCGTACATTACAGTGCAGTGCAAAAAAGCAATAATATAAATAATATAATAAATACAACAAGTACAGTGTAATACCTACTTAATTTTGTTGTTAACCTTTGACAGCTGCTGCCTATAAGGGAACCCATGGGCTGGGTGGATCTGTTCACTCCGCCGCTGTTCTCGCCTGACGGCAGCCGCATGGTGCTGATCCTGCCACACCAGCAAGACCCCAACGACGGCGACTACCGCCATGTGAGCATGGTGCGGCTGGGGCAGGTGACGGCCCTCACGAGTGGGAGATACACCGTCACTGAGATCTTGTCCTGGGACAGGGCGAGGAACCTCATGTGAGTGCCAGAGTGCCATATGTCCTCCTGAATTCGAGAGTAAAAAGTAATGCAAAGTGGATGGTTTTTAAATTCTTCCTTCACTGTTTGATGAAAATGCAACTTCTTTCTAAATTAATGTTGTTGTTGTTTTCTAATGCCAGGCGTTTGACAATAAAGTCATTTGACCTCTTGCACTCCAATATTTTTCAAAGATATTATCATGGTTAGCCACTGAAGCACAGATTTTGAGGTGTTCCGAATCCATTTCTTGGTTTGAGTTGCACAATGGGCAGTTAGGGGACTGATATATTCCAATTCTATGCAGGTGTTTGGCCAAACAATCATGGCCTGTTGCCAATCTAAATGCAACTACAGACGATTTTCGTGGTAAATCGGGAATTAACTGTGGATTTTGATGCAGATAGTTCCATTTTTTCCCTTGGGATTGTGTTATCAAATTTTGTTTGTTGAAGTCTAAGTATGTAGATTTAATAAATCTTTTTACAGAGTAATACGTAAATTTAGTAACAGGTCTGTAAGTAGCAGTGCTGCCCTTCTTTGCTAAAGCATCCGCATTCTCGTTTCCCAGGATTCCACAATGGGATGGTATCCATTGGAATACAATTCTTTTATTGAGTGATATTAATTGAGAGAGCATTTTAGTTATTTCTGCTGTTTGAGATGAAGGTGTGTGTTTAGAGACTTATTGATAGAATAGCTGCTTTGGAGTCTGACAATATAACTGCATTTTTAAATTTACTGATGTGGCATAGAAGATTCCTGAGACTTTCACTTATTGCAATGATTTCTCCATCAAAACTTGTTGTTCCATATCCAAGTGATCTATAAAGTGAGAAGAGACAGCACGTAACACCTGCACCGGCACCTTGTTCTCTGGAGATCAAGGATCCGTCAGTGTAAAAATGAAGCCAGTTTTGTGGAGGGTATCTAATATTAATTGTCTCTAAAGACAATTGTTTTAGTATTTCAGTGTTTACTTCTGATTTTAGTATTTCTTCTGTTAAATTTAGATTGTATTCCATATTTAATAGAGTTAAAGGGTTTGGTTTAATTTGTAGGTTTTCATTTAAATTCGGGATATTGATTTTCTGTTTTAATTCTTGAACAATGGATATGAAACTTTTTTGAGTTTTCAATCTACAGAGAGGACTGTATTAAATTCTAAATTAATGTAAGTATCTCTGTGAGGATTGCTTACCTTCACAGTAGATGTTGACAGTGACCTCTTCCTTCCTGTATACACATGCGTACTCGCCACTTCATGTTCCTCACAGTTGGCTGAAACATTTCCTTATTAATTCCATTGATTTCGGTGGATATATACACCGTGTTCCGCTTATATGTATAATAAAAGAAATAGTTATAATTTCATAACAATGCATGCAAATGGGTTAAGATTGGTACCATTGTAAAGAGGAAATTGGGAAGTTTTAATCCATTGTTGTTACTTATTTTTAGAAGACTCACGCATGCGCAGATCATTAAATAAGAGAATTCGTATCGTATCTTTAGTCAGTCAGCATGTGGACGCCACAGCAGAAAGCCTTTTGTGTGCTGTCATTAGCAGAACATAGATCCATAATTCGTGTACAGCGCTTGTTTCGCCGTCAGTACAATCTTAGACCGAGGGAAGCTGTACCGACGTACGTCTCAATAATGAAATGGGATAGGCAGCTCAGAGAAACAGGAAGTTTGTTGTCTAATGCAGGTAAACATTCCAAGCGTAAAGTGTCTGACGAAAATGTCGAACGCATTCGCGAGGCATTTCAGAGAAGCCCGCGGAAATCCATTTGACAGGCTAGTGTGCAGTTGAACATCCCACCAACAACAGTGCATACAGTGCTCCATAAAAGATTGCGTTTGCGAGCGTACAAGCTGCAACTTCATCAGATGATTACACCGAATGATAAACTGGAACGAAAACGCTTTGCAGAAACAATGTTGGATAAAGTGGACGATGACGACACATTTCTAACTCGAGTCTGTTTCTCAGATGAGGCAACCTTCCACGTCAGTGGAAAAGTAAACCGACACAATTGTCGCATCTGGGGGTCGGAAAATCCAAGTGTCGTAATTGAACACCAACGGGATTCCCCTAAATGGAATGTTTGGTGTGGGATCATGCGTGACAGAATCATTGGTCCCTATTTCTTTGCTGAAAAGACAGTCACTGCAAACACGTACCTGGATATGTTGCAACTGTATGCTGTGCCACAACTCCCAGATGGAGCAATTTTCCAGCAAGATGGGGCTCCACCACACTTTGCCAACATGGTTCGCACATTCTTAGACGAACAATTCCCTGCAAGATGGATCGGAAGAGGATCACCGTACGTCACATGGCCTGCCAGATCACCAGATCTAACACCACCTGATTTTTTCCTGTGGGGGTTTGTTAAGGACCAGGTCTACAGGACGCCAGTACGTGATTTGGCAGACTTACAAGAAAGAATTTATGCTGCTGTCAACAATGTTACACCACAGATGCTTCATAACACTTGGGTCGAGGTTGAATACCGGTTGGATATTTCCCGTGCCACCAATGGAAGCCATGTTGAGGTTTATGGAACATAAGGTAACAAAAATTCCCAGTTTTCATTCTTTGTAGCAGTTGGTTTCAACTATATACTTGTATTAATTCAGAAGTTATAGCTATTTCTTTTGTTATACTTATAAGCGGAACACCGTGTATATTTTTTTAATTGTTCGTGGTCGATTCTTATAAAATCAATTTTCAACATAATCCCAACTTTTCAGTTTGCAGTTTTCATTACATTTCACTTTTCAAAACTGGTTTGCAAAGTGAAAAGGAAAAGTGGAGGAAACTTTTCAAATACATTATTACTTCTGTTCCACCATTAAAATAATTTTAAAAAGTGCAAAGTCATAGAATTATAATGATTCATTTCCAAGGAGAAGTGCTAAAATAGGGAACAGTTTCATTTTTCCAGAAGTGCCAGATGAAGCATTGGTTAATAAAACTGAAATTACAATGATTTTGCCAAAGCCACCAACCTGTGTTCAGACAAAAAGGTAGCATCGAGTTTGCTGGTAACATTCATTGACTCCCTGACACATAACCTGACTACATAGCCTATATATACTCATCTCATGTTCGTAGAAGTCATATATATGTCATTTCTTTGATATCATAATTATATTAATCCATCAGAAAATAGTGTCTCATTGTGGAACACCATGGCCCACTACGAGACATTTTGCCACTTTGTACAAATCAGCTTGTAGTCTGACAATCATTATCATTAGCACAAATTTTTAAGATAAATTATAAAATATAAAATGATCAAACATTGTTCACAGAGAAATGTCAATATCCACTGCAAACATTAATGTAAAAAAATTTAACAAATTTTCCTGTCTCAAGATGGACCACTCTCCCCTATGTATGTAAAGTCAGCAGCCCGAAGACTGCTCTGAACCTCAAAAGTGACACCAACAAGGCATCACTCATTAGGCAACTAAGCCAGGAGATAGTGGGATAGGATGGCCAGTTCCTTTCCCCCCTCTATTGTATACATACTGACTAGATATAAAGTACACTAATCAGACTCGAGATATGTAATTATCAGTAATGAAGGTTAATATTTTCAATTAGTGACTAGTTTTGGACTCAGTCCTATGTTTTCATACGTAAAATACATAAAATGAGAAAACTGCTGTGTTTGAGAATCATGGAGTAGTGGCACATTATTAAACACACCGCTGATACCACCCAAAAGTAGCTGCTTTGAAGGTGGCGTATTGTGACACAATAACAGGAAATAGAACTACCAACCTAACAGATGTTTTATTATTATTAACGAAAATATTACTTAAGAAAAAGACAATAACTTCAATCCATAACAGTATAATTTTTAGAATCTTATTGTTTTGTGCTCCCTATCACATTTTTATACTGTCTGTACTTCTTGTGAAGAGCCACCATTATGATGCTTAAAAATATATTACATAACCAAATCATTTTTCTGTGGATATTAAGGCAATATAAAACAAGGCGTCAAAATGATCCCCTCAGACTTTGTAGGTATGTCACCATATCCAGTCTTCCTAGTGCTAAAGTACAGTATTCAAGCAATGAAAAACCGTCTTCTCCCCCACAAGAAAGTATATAAAACAGGATAAATTTCCACAACCTAAATTTGCCTCAGTTCTATGAATGTTTTCGAATTACGCCAACTCAAAAAAATTATGTTCTTGTAAAATAAAATGTCGCGAAGTTTAAGAGTTTAACTGTGTTTAACTAGGTACAAAAAATCAAGGACGTAGCTTGAAAAATGTTATTGTTGTTGTTTTCTAATGCCAGGTGTTTGACAATAAAGTCATTTGACCTCTTGCACTCCAATACTTTTCAAAGATATTATCATGGCCAGCCACTCAAGCACAGATTTTGAGGTGTTCCGAATCCATTTCTTGGTTTGAGTTGCACAATGGGCAGTTAGGGGACTGATATATTCCAATTCTATGCCGGTGTTTGGCCAAACAGTCATGGCCTGTTGCCAATCTAAATGCAGCTACAGACGATTTTCGTGGTAAATCGGGAATTAACTGTGGATTATGATGCAGAGTTCCATTTTTTCTCTTGAGTTGTGTTATCAAATTTAAAGCTTGAAAAATGTAGAAAATAGAAATTTAACCCATCAAGCCCCTCAAGTATTTTTGACACTTTCATCAAAGTAGCTTGTGGCCAGTGACGTTGCCAGGATCAGAGCAAGGGGGGGTGCGGATGGGGTGCGAGATTTAAAAATGGGGTGCAAGCTGTAATAATGTGGTACATAAAAAATCCAAAATGTTCTCTCATGCACTTGCGCACATACTATACATCTGTTTATTAATATTACTATGTATTATTATTATTATTATTATTATTATTATTATTATTATTATTGTTATTATTATTGCTCATCACATCCATTACGATACACTAAGGGACGTAGTTTTTCACATCCAAGAAATTGTTTGTTTGTTTTTGTTCTTCAAAATAATTTATGCCTAGTATTTTGTTAATAAATTGCTCTTTAGGGTGCAGAAAGGGGTGCTCCGATTTTTTATGGGGTGCTTGCGCACCCTTTCGCTCCCCCTAGCGACGTCCCTGCTTGTGACAGTCTGCAGCAATCCCAATAGGCGGGGTACTGCTACTCCACAGCAAATGTAGCGAAACTGCGGCCATGCAGAATTAGTGCTGTTCACAAGTTGCGAAAGCTGGATCACGAGAAAGGAATTCATTACTGTACTGGTTTAATTATACAGCTACCCGACATCCTAAACATCTGAACCTGATCACAAGTTATCTGTAAGATGCAGGAAATGAGAGAAGCTGGACTCTTGCTTGCAGATATTACCTGGCGACTGAGGAGAAGGACCCGGCGACGCTGCACCTGTACAGCGTGTTCGACAACCCCGACACGGCGCCCAACAAGCCGCTGTGCATCTCCTGCAGCGTGCGCACTCTGCGGGGCGACACGCAGTGCCTGTACGTGCGCTCCTCCTTCAGCAGCAACAGCTCCTACTACACGCTGACGTGCTCGGGGCCCGGCGTGCCTGAGGTCGCTCTCTTCAATAAGGTACGGGGACAGCACACTTCTAGCTGTAGAGACAGCACTAACGCAAGAGTAACCGGCTCGAGTGAACCGCTGTGGAGTAATGGTTAGCAGTATGACCTGGAATGAGTGGACCCGGGCTCAAATCCTGGCTGGGACAAGTTACCTGGTTGAGGTTTTTCCCGGGGTTTTCCCTCAACCCATTAAGAGCAAATGCTGAGTAACTTTCGGCACTGGACCCTGGACTCATTTCGCACAATGTCCAACACTGTGTACAGAGGTGCACTCATTACGAGTGACTAGGTGGCCGGGGTCCGAAGTGGTTACTTATGCTTATCATATTATTATGATGTGCCACTGTCACATATTCTGTGACACAGTACATGAGGGCAGGCCACCAAACGGGAACAGAGAGGTAGAACTTAAACTAACAGGGATTCAACCTGGCATTTTAACTGGTATTATCGCCTCGGACTCACGCTTAACATGTCGGCATCATACAATAACGTGCGGTGTGCTTTTAAAACATAATTTTGGTGACCGATTGTTGCTCTGTAGGTTTCACTCTAAGCGTCATGTTGTCACGTCTACATCCTCGATAAGAATAAGCACTATAGTTTATAGTTTTTTATAGTTTGTTATATTGTTAAATGGCTATTATTATTATTATTATTATTATTATTATTATTATTATTATTATTATTATTACTACTATTATTATTACTATTATTATTACTATTGTTATTACTATTATTATTATTATTATTATTATTATTATTATTATTATAATTACTATTATCATTATAATTACTATTATTATTATTATTACTATTATTATTATTATTATTATTATTATTATTATTATTATTATTATTATTATTTCACATACAAGTACGTTGACATTCTTAACTCTTAATAATAATTTTTAATCACATACCTTAATGTTCGTCCTCAGCACAAGACATTGCAACCTCGGTTTTAGTACACGTGGATTAGACAAGTAGGTGTCATTTAAAAATGAAAGCGGCTTATTGGTTGCGATATTGAAATTGACGCGAGTGATTGGAGCGGCGACACAAGAAATTGAAAACAATAATACAATTAAATTTCAAAGACCTGCTGAATGTTAACCATGAGAGCGCGGCGATAATTTCTGGTGTGGCTTAGTGCATAAAGTGTCAGCACATAGAGCTGAAAACCCGGGTTCGAGTCCCAGTGCCGGAGAGAATTTTTCTCCGTTCTATCCATTCTTCGCCATATAAATATTCCTTAGTCAGAACTACTTCTGATGATGGCCGACATTAGCTGAAACTAGTCAACTGGGAAATTACAACTTAGTTTATTTTAACACTTGAAAGTGGTTATATTAACTATATTACTAAGTGATATAAAGTATTAAAAATGTGTAATCAATAGGGCTAGAATTTTGATGAAATTGCATCTTTTTTCTAATAAGCCAGAAACATTGCTGCTTTAGTATTTATATGTTATGTGATAAACTGAGTATTTTAAGACATATTTGTTAGGGCATTTTTTGCATTTTTTGCCTGTTTCAACTCATAAGAGCATCTTTTGTTTTATTCGGTCATTTTTTAGACATTTTCATTTAATTTTGGTCATAAATCCCCATTATTAATGTAAATAATGTTTATTTCCTTTGATATTTTCTCTACATATTTTGTCCATCAATACCCAATATTTTGTATAATACTTTAATCGTTTTTCTACACAAATATTGCCATTTTGACGTAGTACACCCCATGTAATGGATCAGTCCAACCATCCCTTCAATATAGACTCCTCTATACCTGCTAGTTCCGGATAAGAGTGGCCTTGTGGTAGACTAAATGGAAACTACATCAGGTAACATAATTAAAGTATACTACTTAGAAAAAAATATGTGAAATTAAATAAACTTAAATGTTGGTACTATAATTTAATTTAATTACTAGTCTCAATATTAAGTAGTACAGGACCTTCTTTCCTACTAAGCCAGTTATGTAAGATCAATTTTTAGGGCATTTTAAGGACATTTTCAAAGATTTTTAGGTCATAAATATATTGTTTTTAGGACATTTTTTCATGATTTATAGGTCATCATAATCCTAGCCCTAGTAATCAAGATAAAGAATTGAAATATTCATTTGTGCAAAGCAACATGTGTCATTACATAAGGACATAGTGAAATTGCCCGTTGTTCTCCTTTTTTTTTCAGTAAAATGCTGTCATTTTTCACACCTTTCTTCTCCTAAGGCATTTGAGTCAGCACATCCTCAGATGTACTGTGAACTACACATCTGTTGCAGGATCACGTTCGCTTGATGGTGCTGGAGTCCAACAACGAGATCAGAGAGTTGCTGCAAGGGAAAGCCTTGCCCAGCACAAAGCGGCTGGAAGTGTCCATCCCTGGAGGCTTCAAGGCTCAAGTGCAACTCTGGCTGCCACCCAACATCGACACTTCTGGAAAAACAAAATATCCTTTGTTGGTTAACGTGTGAGTATATTATCACTCTGTTCTATTACAGTATATTATGTAATGACAGTTTTGGTGTACGTTTATTTGTTCAGATTTTAGGTCACGTTTCTTTAATTTTCCTCATAATTCATACAGGGTGCTCCATTACGAAACTTCCCTCACACCACAAGCTCAGCAGTGTTTTCTCTTATATGTCTCGCAGAATCAGCCGCTATTTCTACAGTAGTAACTTCAGTTTCTGAAACCTGTCTAGCAGAGAAAATATTTATACACAACTTAAAAATCTTATCTGTGTGTTCGAAGTGTCCTCTTCTGCTTCAATACATTTTTGATATCTCCGAAGATTGTTCTGATATACCTATTTACAAATGGATTTTAAGGAACCCGGAGGTTCATTGCCACCCTCACATAAGCCCGCCATCGGTCCCTATCCTGAGCAAGATTAATCCAGTCCCTAGCATCATATCCCATCTCTTTCAAATCCATTTTAATATTATCCTCCCATTTACGTTTAGGCCTCCTCAAAGGTCTTTTTCCCCTCAGATCTTCCAACTAACACACTATACGCATTTCTGGATTCTCCCATACGTGCTACATGCCCTGCCCATCTCAAACGTCTGGATTTAATGTTCCTAATTATGTCAGGTGAAGAATGTAATGCGTGCAGTTCTGCGTTGTGTAACTTTCTCCATTCTCCTGTAACTTCATCCCCCTTAGCCCCAAATATTTTCCTAAGCACCTCATTCTCGAACACCCTTAACCTCTGTTCCTCTCTCAAAGTGAGAGTCCAAGTTTCACAACCATACAGAACAACCGGTACCAGTAATATAACTGTTTTATAAATTCTAACTTTCAGTTTTTTTTAAAGCAGATTGGATGACAAAAGCTTTTCACAGAATAGTAATAGCAGACATTTCCCATATTTATTATTATTATTATTATTATTATTATTATTATTATTATTATTATTATTATTATTACATTGGACAGACGGGCAGATCATTCCAAACTCGATACAAAGAACACATTAAAGCAATAACCAGAGGACACAATACATCTACATATGCTGAACACATAACTAATGCTAACCACACATACAATAACATAAATACAGACATGGAAATCCTAGACATACAACCCAAAAACCAAAAACTCAACACACTGGAACAATATGAAATATACAGACATACTAAAACACACCCCAGTCAAATTCTCAACACACAGATCAATTTCAGAACACACACACTATTTGACTCAACTCTTCATCACACGAACGCACCCACACAACAGGCAGCGAAGTTGAGATAGCGCCGAGATCTAGTAGGGTCTGAGGATGGTGTCGAATAGCACCGAAACAGCTGTAAGCCGCACATGCTTACATAATTAACACGAGTAAGATCGCCATTTAATCAATTAATTATATTCAAGTGTTAAAAGTAGTGTACGAAAGATTCAACATGGATTATTATTATTATTATTATTATTATTATTATTATTATTATTATTATTATTATTATTATTATTGTTATTATTTGTAGCTAGTCGACGATGTATGCAATGGAGGAGAAAAGGCAGTGGCCACTCTACCCCATTATCTCCTGGCCTAGTTGTCTCATAAGTGGTGCCTTCTTGGTATCTCTTGTGAGGTTCAGAGCTGTCTTCAGACAGTTGACTAAGCAATTATTATTACTACTTATGGCTTTTAAGGAACCCAGATGTTCATTCCTGCTCTCACATAAGCCCGCCATCGGTCCGTATTCTGAACAAGATTAATCCAATCTCTATCATCATATCCCACCTCCCTCAAATCCATTTTAATATTATTCTCCCATCTACGTCTCGGCCTCCCCAAATATCTTTTTCCCTCTGGCCTCCCAGCTAACACTCTATATGCATTTCTGGATTCGCCCATATGATGATGATTATTATTATTATTATTATTATTATTATTATTATTATTATTATTATTATTATTATTATCGTCGTCATCATTAATGCTACTGCTGCTGATATTTAGTTTAGCTTTTTGTTCTGATTCCCAGTCAGAACTGCAGCTGCATTGCCCTCCACAACTAACGAAGTACACTGTTGTCAGGTATGGCGGCCCAGACTCCTACCAAGTGACGAAGCGCTTCACCATCGACTGGAGCACTTACCTGACGGTCAACAAGAGCATCATCTATGCTGCCATCGATGGGCGCGGTTCAGGACTGAAGGGCAACAAGATGCTGTTCTCCATCTACAGACACCTTGGCAGCCCCGAGATTGACGACCAGGTCAATGTAACCAGGTAAGCTTTGTGGCACGTGGGGGGCATGGAAGTAGAGCTCCATGCTTTCTTGATCTCGACACTAGAATGAAGTGATGTGGTACACAATCTGGGACTGTTCTGAAAGTTTTGGCATCACCTGAGTCAGGTTATACGAGTGTACCACCTGTAAAATTAAAGTTTCACCGATACAAATTCTTTTTCATTCATTCATAGTTTTCTGCCCAAGGGCAGGTCTTTCACTGCACACCCAGCATTCTGCAATCCTCCCTATTTTCTGCCTTCCTCGTAGTCTCCTCATATGATCCATATAGTGGTTGGCACTAACATACAAAAACAAAAACACACATAAAATTGCAACCGCATTCAAGAAATTAAACTACAACTTCGCATACAGAACAAATAACACTCTACAAAAACATCTCAACACACAAACAACACAAACAAACAAATACAACCACACAGGCGTATACAAACTCAAATGTAACACCTGCAACAATTTCTACATAGGACAGACAGGCAGATCATTTCAAACACGTTACAAAGAACACATCACAGCCATAACAAAATTACAAAACACCTCCACATATGCAGAACACATCACAAATGCCAACCACACCTACAGAGACATCAACACAGACATGGAAATACTACACATCCAACCAAAAAGCCAGAAACTCAACACACTAGAACAATATGAAATATACAGACACACGAAAACACACCTCAACGATATTCTCAACACACAACTCAATTTCAGAACACATACACTCTTTGACTCTACACTACGACTACGAATGCACCCACACAGGAAACAAGAGGCGCCAAGACCAACAGCGACCAGTTCCGAAGATGACCGAAAATAGGTCGAAACATGTTAACAAGGTACATTAAAATTTAACACAAGAAAGTTCTTATCATACATATTCCGATGATGTAGATGCTGAAAACAATGTATAATTTGAGACTAAACACAATTCAATAAGCATTTAAAATTGTTGTGCTGTAGTAATATCCATTTGTTTGTTTTTTTCAAAACTACATATGTCAGCAGCACAAGAAAGCTATTAATTTTCCAAGACAGCTCGTTAGAACTGTTTTTGTTACATTTCTTACACATTTTCGAAATCTGTACAACATATTGAATTTGTATTTAATTTCAAATAACTTTTTAAGAAGTTTTTCCTGTTTATCTCAAAACAAATTGTTGCTGACATGTGTTGTTTTACAAAAAATCGATTCAATTATCTTAAAGCTTTGAAGGCCAAGAGAAAATGTTCAGAACAGAATTAACAACATTTCTCTATATTCATAACTTATATTCAACTGATGAAATGTTTATGCTTGTAAATTCAATTAAACTGTTTGCTATGTATTGTATATTTCTATATAAATTTTGACTTGTTCCATATTTCAAAGCTACAATACTGATGTAAGACCTGTGGAATAGTATAAATAAAATGGAAAGTGAAAATGAAAATATGGGTGGTTGTTTTCACAGGTACTTACAGGAAAACATAAAGTACATTGACAGCAAGAGAACAGCAATATGGGGCTGGAGTTACGGTGGTTATGCAACCGGAATGGCGCTGTCCAAAGACAAGCGGAATGTGTTCAAATGTGGCATTTCAGTCGCTCCTGTCTCTGACTGGGGCTATTATGGTAAGTAACCACAACGTCTTGTTTATTCCAAGTCGATACAGACTTGTCTTCCTTCCAAATATTGCTTGTATATCTGTACAACTCTCTATGTGGAGGAAATCATTGGTTCATTAGTTTTAATTTAAACAGCGCCATTATCCCACATTTGTTGATGTGATTGAAACTTAGGTTACCATCTTCGAGGAAAGTGATTCGGCATTGAGGAAAATATCTCCAGAGCCATGCGTACTCCAGACAACATTAGGAACAACTGGATAATACCCACGGCAGAGCAATGTCGATAGTCGATGTTACTCGCTGGCCACTAGTCACCGGGCCGTACCGAGCTGTGTCAAACAGAAGACAATCGAAATGGTGGTAGTAAAATTCGCGACTATATTCTTAAATAAATCACTCTATTAGTCAAGTGCAAGATTTATACAGTACAACGACGATGTTTTGAATGTACTAAAAGAAAATGCTTATGTAGTAAGATCTTAAAGTAGGTTATGACAACGAAATAAAGAGGAAAAAGTGTGGTTCACGGAATATCGTTTATATAACGGAAAGTAAATTTCCGGTTAATGTTCACCAAAGCATTAAGTACATAATTATGACTGCGTTGCAGTTTATTTGTAGCCTAGACAAAATACTTAGCCTTTTACGAAAAAAAAAAGTTTAGGGGCCATGAAATTATTCACCGCTTTAATTATATTACCGTCTATCAATATTACGAAACAAAAACTGTAATAAAGGCCATGACCGACTAGAAACATCGATATCGAAGAGATAAATCCATTTGGCCGTGATGAAACAAAAGAAAATGCGAGAGAGATTTTAGTTCGAGATAAAATAGACACAATTTTGATGACCATACTGTTAGTAACTGGAGATCGCTTGTAAGTTCTGTCTTAATCTTCTATGTAGAAATGTCGTCCAAGCAAATTGGTGGTCCAGGGAAAATTCATTGCAATAGATGAGATGAGAGTAACAGTGGTGCTATCTCTCAGTAATGTTCAGAACGAAGGAGGTAGAGAGAAAAAGAAACAAATTTCTCCTTCTAACGACATAACAGACCAAAATCATGTTCTTATGTTGGCAACATTATGTATGTAGTTAAATTTGGTGGTAAACGTAATGGCACGGTTCAAAACTACCGTGGTAATTCTGCAGTATAGCGAATAAAACTTAACTTCAACTGTACACAAAACTAACGCAATCCTAATAATAATAATAATAATAATCCGTGGCGCTACACCCGTGAAGGGCCTAGACCAACCAGCCGGCTGCTGGCCTCACGCCCACATGCCAAAGCAGAGTTGGACGATCATCCAACCAGAATGAAGGTATCGTGTGGTTAGCACGATGATCCCCCCAGCTGTTATAGCTGGCATTCGCAACCGCATTTCGCTACCTATCGTAGCTCCCCAAGTGCATCACGATGCTGGGTGGGCACTGGTCCCATACACTGGCCGAAATTTCATGAGAAAATTTCTTCCCCCATGAGGACTCGAACCAGCGCGCATTCCGTAGCGTGAGCCCTAGGCAGGATGCCTTAGACCGTGACGCCACGGCGCGGAACAGCGTAATCCTAATACACTTAAAAAAACTTCAGAGTTAACTCGCTGTGTTCAAAATGCTGTGTCTAACGCGTGCTCGTTCATTCAAGTTTTAAAAGTAACAGAAATGCCAACATCCAACAACTGACCAACTGAACAAACATGGCTAATATTGCCATACTTACTTACTTACTTATTACTTACTTACTTATGGCTCTTAAGGAACCCGCAGGTTCATTGCCGCCCTCACATAAGCCCACCATAGGTCCCTATCTTGTGCAAGATTAATCAGTCCCTACCATCATATCCCACCTCCCTCAAATCCATTTTAATATTATCCTCCCATCTACGTCTCGCCCCCCCCCAAAGGACTCTTTCCCTCAGGTCTTCCAACTAACACTCTGTTTGCATTTCTGAATTTACCCACATGTGCAAGTTCTCTTCCTTCAATTGGTGAAGCAATTCCACATTGAGAAATGAGTTCGTCGAAGGAAATTGGGAAACCATATTATCATAATTATCATCATCATCATCTTCATGATCGTCATCATCATCATCATTCCGTGCAATTTTGGAATATAAAACTGAACATTATAAAGCATTTCTTTGTGTTTTGTGTCACTGCTTGGGCTTGAACATACAGGATTTTAACTGTTTTTCTTGTTTTTCATTCTTCAAGATACGATTTACACTGAGCGCTACATGGGCCTGCCGACACCAGACGACAATCTGAAGGGATACATAGACGCTGCGTTAACCAGGATCTCCGCGAATATTCGGAACAAGGAGTACCTGCTGGTGCACGGGACCCTGGACGACAATGTGCACTACCAGCAGTCCATGATGCTGGCCAAGACGCTGGAGCACAACGACGTCCTGTTCCAGCAGATAGTATGTGGCAGTAGAAACAGATTATCTCATGTTATTCCAGACAAACTGAATATTTTTATGTGTTTGAGTAGGCTTCCGCGGCTGGTGTACATGGTGTGTGGATAAGCTTCAGGGCTTCTACCGCGTTGTCTTGGTGTTATTGGCTGACGTTTCGACTGCTGTGTTGTGGCCATCTTCAGAGCAGTTGTTGGATAAGGAAATAGTCTGCCAGCTCTTATATATATAGTAGTCTCGATGGGGGGAGTAATTGCTGTGATAGGTCGTAGGTTCTCACCTATCTCACCTATCACAGCAATTATTCCCCCCATCGAGACTACTATATATATAATAGCTGGCAGACTATTTCCTTATCCAACAACTGCTCTGAAGATGGCCACAACACAGAAGTCGAAACATCAGCCAATAACACCAAGACAACGCGGTAGAAGCCCTGAAGCTTATCCACACACCATGAATATTTTTATGTTTCTCCTTGTCTGTCTTGTAGTCCTGTTATTCATTTATTGCGTGCAACTTCAGGCTTATTTCGCCGCCATTCAGTGGCTTATGCAGAATTTTGTCAAGGGGAGGGGGTCATTATTAAAATTGCTTACAATTTACATTATCGGAATTTTAAATTTTGTGTATTATTATTAGGGCTAGGATTTTGATGACCTATAAATCATGAAAAAATGTCCTAAAAACAATGCATGTATGACCTAAAAATCTTTCAAAAATGCCCTTAAAATGCCCTAAAATTTGATCTTACATAATTGGCTTAGTAGGAAAAGAGGTTTTGTACTACTTAATATTTAGATTAGTAATTAAATTAAATTTTACACAATTTTTTCTAAGTAGTAGGCTACACTTTAATTAATTATTTTATCTGAAGTAGTTTCCATGTATGATCGTTCACCTCTGCGTCGGTATGTGGACGTGAGGTCAGCAGTCGGCTGGTCGGTCTTGGCCCTTTATGGGCTGTAGCCCCATGGATTTACTTTACTTTTAGTTTCCATGTAGTCTACCACAAGGCCACTCTTATCCGGAATTAGCAGGTATAGAGGAGTCTATATTGAAGGGGTGGTTGGACTGATCCATTACATGGGTGTACTACGTTAAAATGGCAATATTTGTGTAGA
This sequence comes from Periplaneta americana, assembly GCF_040183065.1. Taxonomy (NCBI): domain Eukaryota; kingdom Metazoa; phylum Arthropoda; class Insecta; order Blattodea; family Blattidae; genus Periplaneta; species Periplaneta americana. The sequence continues at coordinate 156,327,007 of NC_091128.1, read as the reverse complement.
AAAACGATTAAAATATTATACAAAATAATGGGTATTAATGGACAAAATATGTAAAAAAAAATATCAAAGGAAATAGACATTATTTTATATTAATAATGGGGATTTATGGCCAAAATTAAATGAAAATGCCTCAAAAATGACCGAATAAAACAAAAGATGCTCTTATGAGTTGAAACAGGCAAAAAATGCAAAAAAAATGCCCTAACAAATATGTCTTAAAACATTCAGTCTATCACATAACACATAAATAGGCCTACTAAAGCAGCTATGTTTCTGGCTTACTAGAAAAAAGATGCAATTTCATCAAAATCCTAGCCCTAATTATTATATTATTATGTTACCGTATATTTGTTAATATTATTATATATTTATATTAACAATATGAAATGTCAAATGCACAAAACGTTAAACAAACGTTTCACAATAAAGTCAGGACTCAAACTAACGAACGGGTGAATACCACTCTTAAAATGAGTTTAAAATTATTAACAATGCACAATATTTAAAATTTGTATTGCATAACTGTCAAAACAACATTTTCAATATGTTTCATAACAACTTAAATTTCATATTGTGTTAGTATTATTTTTATTACAAGGTCGGTACTAGGCGGTAGGTCTCTCTATAATAAAGACAGCATTGTTATAATTCGAACGTGCCACAACACAGGGATTATATTGAAGGAGAAGTAGAAGAACTATGCCTTATGTCGATGTAGTTTTTGTTACTCTGACAGTGAAAAATTAGAGAAGGGAAAGGGATTATGGCTAAAAAGATAGTACTCAAATCTAAATATGTCATTTTTTTCCAAGTTCAAGGGGGGGGGGGGGAGTTCAAATTCGGTAACCCTCCCTCTTGCGTACGCCCCTGCATTATTAATTCACACATCATCATCATCATCATCATCATCATCATCATCATCCATACCATAGCCCGGTTAAGTTCATGGTGTGACGTGCTGTACTTGTATAAGAGTGCAGCCGTTCGGCTACCCAGAATAGTAATGGTAAGCACAATAAGCCTCAGGCTGCAGTGTAAGCCTTCAGGTCCCTCCTCTGTACAAGAGAAAAAAGAACAATAGATACTGTTCTCCAACCAGGAGGTTAACAGTGAAAGGAATGTGCGGATAAATCGTGAAACGGCGAACGCCAGTAGGGGAAGTTATCCCCACCCTCGCCGCTTGGCACCTCGCTCTCCTGCATATGTTATTTCCTATACGGAGGGATTAAAAGACCAGGAAATTAACCGTGATCTAATTTTGTAACTAGGGTAGTATAAATATGTGTATATCAATGTTATCGTTTGTGCTTTGAGAGAAAGCCAATGGTGATGCGTCTACCCATGTGTGTGACCTTATGACATCAACATTCATTCATAGCATCACCCCACTGCGTCTCATTCCTCTGAGATTTTCTCGTGGTTGGAGTACAGTATTGTGTTGTGTAAAAAATAATGTTATCAAAGTATTTTGTTACTATTTTTTTTAACCACTCTGTATAAACGTCACTGTCATAATTTTTGTTCGCAGAGCTATCCTGACGAAGAACACGGACTGACGGGGGTGAGGCCCCATCTCTATCACACGCTGGGACACTTCCTGGACAACTGTTTCAATTTGAATGGAGATACAGTTTAACTTTACTCAGAGGTGAAAACATTAATCCATATGGCGTCAAATTCTTATGGCAGTGTGTAGTAGTTACCGGCGTGTGACGTCACTCAGAGGACAGCAGCTGCGTGATTGAGTGGAGAAGAAGCTATCGATGTGGTGAACACGACATCATGCTCTTAAATGTTGTCAAACAGGAATTACGTGTGCGTTAGTCTCATTTTATCAACCAGCAGGACATCATACAACAAATTTTGATGCGGAAATAATGGCTATTTATATCTCACTCCAACACCTACTATACAGAATAGATAAATTTCAAAATGCTGTCATTCTCTCTGATTCTAAAGCAGCATTATATGCAATAAATTCATATAAAATGATGTCAATCCAAATTAAAGAATGTCACAAAATGATCCAACAACTTCAAAAACTACAGAAAAGAATTCAGTTGCAATGGATACCTGCACATTGCGGAATTGCTGGAAATGAAACTGCTGACTTTCTTGCCAAAAAAGGATCCAATTTAATTCAGAATACAAATACAAGCCTACCTTTTACATCCATCAAAAGACTAATTAAAAATAAATATAAAATCAAGCAAAACCAAGCACTATGTACCAAAGCCAAAGATAAAAATTAAGCATTTTAATAAAAAAAAACAGAAATTATTCCAGAAATCCCACGTAAATCTGCAATAGCAAAATTCAGACTGCTTACAGAACACGATTATTTGGCCAAACACTTGAATAAAATAGGAATTTACACAAATCCAAATTGCCCTCTATGCAACAAAGAAGAAGAAATGACTGAAGATCATCTCATAACCTGTGAAGTTCTACCTGATGGATCCACCACAGAGAAATATTGGAGAGCAAGAACGCTAATGGCTTCGTTGCCAAAGCCCGGCATTAGATAACAACAACAACATGTTGTCAAACAGTAAGCATGCATCTTATGTCCTAACTGCTGGATTCAGAGCAGTGTTGAATTCAGGCAGTTTCCCCTAGGAGGGGTTGCAGAGGCTGTGGAGGGGGGGGGGGTTATTTACCATGGATTTATTGCTTATAGTACATCCCAAATATATGAAGCTGTCCACTTGCTCTACTGCCTCATTTAGAATTCACAAGTTTACCTTCTTTACTTTTCTTCCTATGACCATGGTCTTCGTCTTGTTTGCATTTATCTTCATCCCATACTGCTCACAGCTGTCATTTAGCTCCAGTAGCATATCCCTTAGTATCATCTCCTCTTCTGCTAACAACGCCATATCAGCCGCAAATCTTATACACTTTATTCTTCTTCCTCCTACTATCACTCCTCCCATGTTCTGAAAACAATTCTTCACTAAATCCTTCAAGTAGATGTTGAACAGGATAGGTGATAAAGGGCATTCTTGACGTACTCCTACCTATTTCGCTTTCTTCTGACATTTCTTGTCCTATCCTGACTTTGACTCGTTGTTTCATATATATAATGTAAGCAAGAAACTGAAGACGTGTAACTTGATATGCCAGAAAACTTGGAACAGGTTGTTATAAAATAAACATAGACAAGATGCAAAATCTCATTAACGGTAGATTTTAAATATTACGTTAGAACTGATAATGTGCAATACCAATAGTTCAGTATACTTATTATCGCAGCGGCCTCATGCTTAACATGTCGGCATCATACAATAACGTGCGGTGTGCTTTAAAACATAATTTTGCTGACCGATTGTTGCTCTGTAGGTTTCACTCTAAGCATCACGTTGTCACGTCTACTTCCTCAATAAGAATAAGCACTAGTTTGTTATATTGTTAAATGACTATTATTATTATTATTATTATTATTATTATTATTATTATTATTATTATTATTATTTCATATACGAGTACGTTGACATTCTTAACTCTTAATAATAACTCTTTAATAATAATTTTTAATCACATACCTTAATGTTCGTCCTCAGCACAAGACATTGCAACCTCGGTTTTAGTCCACGTGGATTAGACAAGTATTGTCGGACCACCAGATCTGTGCCCCTTCAGCGCTGTCGTCGTTCTTGGAAAAGTTAACGCCTGTACTCACTCCATTCCACCCGCTTTCCTCCCACCACAGCAGGTCACGAACCTTGCCGAATAGGGATGTTGCCAAACTTCCGTCAAACGGTGTCATAAATAACTGGTCCTCCATGCTACAATATCATTTCTTTCAATAAAAATACATCTTGCATTTCTACATTTTTTAAACCTAAATCCCATGTCTCGAATCACTTTCCGTAGTTTTTCTCTCCAACCTTGGAAATTATTGCTTCTCTTGCAACCATCAGTAATTTCTTCAATGTCGGAACTTCTTTCTGCACGGTATAAAATTTTTGCATCTTTCTTCTTAAAATACATCGGTCCATATCATCTACAAGAATTAAAGATTCCCTTGGTCTGTTCTTCCCTGGTGATTCTAGCTTTTCATCTCCTGCACAGACTCCCTCTCTCCTGATTTTCTTTATTAGGAGCTCTGACCTGCCTATATAAATTACATAACATGTTGTATTAGTATTAGTTAAGTAAGTAATTTTAATACGTAATCAACTGAAATAAAATAAGCCTCACCTGTGATCGCAGCTGCTATTTTCGTTGCCTTGTTTATAGGAAAGAGATATTGACCTGTTTGTTTCTCTTCATCGCAAAATGCTATTATGTACTTGCTTAATAATATTTCTTTCGCCACTTCGTGCTACAGTATTCATGTTGAGTTGACAACACTCGACTGCAAGTGCAAATAAATTGTCCTGCAAGAAGGCCAAAATTGTCAGTAGTGGGGGAGAGAAAGGGAGAGAGATAGAAAAGAGAGAGATAGGAATGCAGGGAGAGAAATGAATTACCGAGCCTGAGAAGGAATAGGGTTCAGTTCGCATATCTTACGGGGGCACAGATCCGATAGTCCGACAATGGGTGTCATTTAATGATGGAAGCAGCTTATTGGTTGCAATATTGAAATTGAGGTGAGTGATTGGAGCGGCGACATAAGAAATTGAAAACAATAATGCAATTAAATTTCAAAGACCTGCCGAATGTTACGCACGAGGCCGCTCAAAGACCTGCTGAATGTTAACCATGAGAGCGCGGCGATAATGCCTATAAAGCGAAATTAATTTCCTCTCAAGGGAGAGGAACTCCACTGCCCCCTCCTGCCACGTCTTTGAATTCATCACTGATTTAAGACTGTAATTATAGAGTTTCCTGTGTTCTCTAAACTTTATGATGAATCTTTGTGTTCATTTTCCTTCCTTGTGTTCATTGTCTGAGAATATATTTTAGAAAATGGGAAACACTAATAAGAAACAATCTAAAATACGGCATCTGAAGTCCAAAAAAAGATCACAGTCAAGGAGTTGTCCAGGAAAGCTGACTCTGCAAATGGTACTGACTCACATTAGGAGATTATCCTAATGTGATCAGTACCATTTGCAGAGTCAGCATTTCAAAATTCACTAAATATTTCTTCATTCTTGATTACAGTACAATCTTTAACACTTACATAATCACTTATGAACTATTACGTTATTTAAATAACTACTTCACTGTGTCATGGTGGTAAAATAAGACCATCATTTAAATATTAACACAGTGAAGTAGCTATTTAAATATTTTTATATTTTAGAAAATGGGAAACACTAATAAGAAACAATCTAAAATACGGCATCTGAAGTCCAAAAAAAAGATCACAGTCAAGGAGTTGTCCAGGAAAGCTGACTCTGCAAATGGTACTGACTCACATTAGGAGATTATCCTAATGTGATTCAGTACCATTTGCAGAGTCAGCATTTCAAAATTCACTAAATATTTCTTCATTCTTGATTACAGTACAATCTTTAACACTTACATAATCACTTATGAACTATTACGTTATTTAAATAACTACTTCACTGTGTCATGGTGGTAAAATAAGACCATCATTTAAATATTAACACAGTGAAGTAGCTATTTAAATATTTTTATATTTTAGAAAATGGGAAACACTAATAAGAAACAATCTAAAATACGGCATCTGAAGTCCAAAAAAAGATCACAGTCACACAAGGAGTTGTCCAGGAAAGCTGACTCTGCAAATGGTACTGACTCACATTAGGAGATTATCCTAATGTGATTCAGTACCATTTGCAGAGTCAGC